>NC_041396.2:182773849-183073849 GCF_900747795.2 Erpetoichthys calabaricus
TATATATATGTGTCTGTGTGTGTATATATGTATGTGTGTATATATATGTATGTGTATATGTATATATGTATATGTGTGTGTGTATGTATGTGTATATATATGTTGACATATGTATATATATATGTATATATATGTGTATATGTAGATATGTGTATATGTAGATATGTATATATATGTATATATGTGTATGTATATATATGTTTATGTGTGTGTGTGTGTTTATATATTATATATATATATGACAGCAACACTCATAACAATGACAACACAATTACATATACAGTATATATATGTAGATATGTATATATATGTGTATAAATATGTAGATATGTGTATATATGTAGATATGTAAATACAGTATATATGTAGATATGTAAATATATATGTATATATGTGTCTGTGTGTGTATGTATATATATATATATATATATATATATATATATATATATATATATATATATATATATATATATGTGTGTATGTATGCATGTATGTGTATGTATGTGTATATGTATATATGTATATCTGTGTGTATGTACTGTATGTGTGTATATATATGTTGATATGTGTATATATATATATATATGTATATATATATATGTGGATGTGGATATGTGTATATGTAGATATGTATATATGTATATTTATGTTTATGTGTGTGTATATTATATATATATATAAGACAGCAACACTCATAACAATAACAACACAATTACATTGACAATCATGTTACGTTATTTTTAAAATGTTTCCTTTTCTTTTTCATAACCTCTTTAACACACTACTTCTCCGCTGCGAAGCGCGGGTATTTTGCTAGTATATATATATAGACGTGCACTAGTACACTGGACACAACTCACTAAAAGTTCTAAGTAAGAACCTTGTAGTTCTAAAGGGCCTTAACCATGCACCAAAACAAAACTGCAAGGCCCCTGCAACATCTCACTCTGCCCCACTTCCTGTTCCATAATACTGCTTATCTGGCTGTTCTCCATCAATCCACTATAACCTGTTTAAAATCATTGACTGTAAGCCAATAACCTTTTTATTCATTTGTAACCAATGAGATGTTGAAAATACAATATTGAATGCTTTAAAATAGTAGAAACATATTTATTCCTCAAACCTGTACAGTACTGGCCCGTGTGAAGAGTCACACCCAGTGTAATGGGACATGATTTATTGCCGTGTTAAATTCTTTTCCAAGGAAACAAAAATGGAGGGCAAGATGGTCCATTTAACAATCAAACATGCCTTTGCCACAACTCTGCTCTCCAGGGAACAATTTGCCGTTGAAGCACAAATTCAGCTCCGCTTTCCTAAACAACACCTGTGTCAATATGGCTCGTAACCCTCTTTGGACTCATTAGTTTGATGGATGAATGACATTTTCAAATCCTGAATCATCTTGATACTAAGGACAGCTCTTAGCTAAGTGAACATTTTACTGCCTTGGCCTAAAAGATTATGATGGTTGGATTTTGATCAGCAGATAAGTGGATTAGAAAAAGGCAGTGACATATCCAGAAAATCACAAGACACACTTTAATCATGCACTGTAAGGTAAGGACACTCTCATAGGGACCATCCTACCCAAAATGAGCCAGACCGGCCAAAATACGCAAAATTACAATGAGTTGATTAAAATAATAAATACAATTTAAAAGCAGAGGGACTCAAAAGTATGAGTTCAAGAAAAGAAAAAAAAAAGTCCGTACCCTATCTGGAATTACCTCAATGGGCGCAATTAGACTCAATTTGTACCCCATTATCTGTCTCCCATGATTCTGGCCTCTTGCCCCAAATCATCTTCCAACTGTAGACTCAAAGGACTTTCCCTCTCAAGGCAGCTTTAGACCTTGTCTTGGAGCACTTTCTTCATGATTTTTTGCGATAATTCCATGTTTGTAAAATCTCTGAATCAATTTGTTTCAATTTTAGAATCTGTATGTTTATTTAAACTTTTTCATTCATTTCATTGATGATTTGGCAATGCCATTGTGTACTTTTTTTTTGAAAGGACACTGTCCTTTTGTAACCATACTGTTAACAGGTTGCTATACTATTGCTGGTTAGGTAACATATTTGGTCATCTCAGGTATTCGGCAATAGGATCAAAGAGAAAAGAAAACTAACCAATATTAGCGCGAGTAATGGCAAATAGTTAAATATTAACGATTATCAGAGATGTTATTATCATTGGATGCAGAAAAAGCATTTGATGTGATTGAATGGAACTACCTTTTCACTACATTAGAGAAATTTGGGTTTGGCCCAAACATTTGTGCATAGATCAACCTGCTGTATACCAATCCAAAAGCTTTAGTTTGTATTAACAACATTTGTTCAGACTACTTTAAACTAGAACGTGGTACCAGACAAGGATGCCCCTCGTCACCACTGCTGTTTGCAATCATCATTGAACCACAGGCAGTTCACTGTCGAAATGCTTATCAGATAAAGGGGATTATCAGAGAAGGACTTGAACAGAAAATTTCTCTATATGCAGATGATATGGTTTTGTATATAACAGACCCACAAAACACTGTGCCTGCAGTCTTAACAGCACTTACATTGTTAAGATGAATATCCTTCCTAAGCTTCTCTTTTTATTTCAAAACATTCCAATATACATCAATAAATCATTTTTAAAGCAATTAGATTCAACCATAACCTCATTTATTTGGAACTTAAAACATCCATGTATCCAAAGAGCGACCCTACAAAGACCTAAGGCAGAAGGTGGCATGGCTCTACCTAACTTTCAGTTTTATTACTGGGCAGCAAACATACAAGCTATAAAAACCTGGACACAAGTAGATGAACATACACAGGCTTGATCTGCAATAGAAATAAAATCCTGCAGTACTTCTTTATATTCCCTGCTTTGTGCCCCAATAAATGCAAGTTATCACCAATATACTAATAACCCAATTGTGGTTCACTCACTCAGAATATGGAACCAATTTAGAAAGTGTTTTCAGATGGAGAATCTTTTATCTGTGGCACCTCTGCATGAGAACCACCTTTTTCAAACCTCTCAAACAAATGCAGTTTTTAATATCTAGAAAACATTTGGGATTAAATTGCTTAGAAATCTATATTTAGACAACATCTTTGCATCCTATGAACAATTACATTCTAAATTTAACTTTCCAACAACACATTTCTTTTACTATCTTCAAATTAGAAACTTTGTTAAACAGAACCTGCCCGATTTTCCTCATCTTGCACCTTCCTCTATGCTGGAAAAAATATTGCTCAGTCTCGAGGACTCAGACAGCATTTCTACAATATATAAAATTATTTTACAGTCCCTCCCTTTCAAAGATCCAAGAGGACAATGGGAAAAGGATCTCTCACTCAACATATCAGAAAAGGAGTGGAAGGGAGCAATGCAGCGAATTCACTCGAGCTCCATATACACAAAGCATACAATTATTCAACTCAAAATTATATATTGAGCACATCTGTCTCACTTAAAACTGTCCAAAATGTTTCCAGGGCAAGATCCAACCTGTGAACGTTTCAATCAAATTTCAGCCTCACTGGGTCACATGTTTTGGGCCTGCACCAAATTAACATCATTCTGGACAAAAAATTTTAAGTGCCTTTCAGACAGCCTTTGTGTCACAATCCCTCTTAATCCACTAACAGCTGTGTTTGGTGTTCTTCCAGATGGGCTTAAAGTGGAGAAGGACAAACAAACTGTGATTGCCTTCACTACATTATTGGCACGCAGACTTATTTTGCTAAACTGGAAGAATCCTAACTCTCCTCTTTTAAGTCAGTGGGTAACTGATGTTGTATACTATTAGAAATTGGAAAAAAATCAAATTCTCAGTTAGAGGATCTGTACAGAACTTTTTCAAAACCTGGCAGGATCTAATCAATAATATTTTAGAATAAGTTCTTAAAGCACTGAGGAAGTAGATTCTCTTCCCATTTCTTTTTCTTCTCCATTTATCTATATTCGCCTATTAAACTCATCAATATATTTATTTTTACTAGGTTTAAGTTTTACTCAGTTGGCCATGCTTTCTTTCTCAGGGGTGGGGATTGATTTGTTTTCAATCCTATTTTTTGTAAAAATTGATCTATTTGTATGGAATGATGATAATAAAATCAATAAAATTAAAAATATATATATTGACGATTACCTTTAACGGTCCTTCTGCATTTTTGTTTCTTTTTTTACTTTCATTATTTCCCCGAGCACAATTTACTTTTGACCTTTAAGCTTCTTCCATCACTGATAATTATTTCTGAGCACTTATTTTTCTCCTGAGTGCTCATAACAGTGTCAGTCTGTGGTCACATTTAACCTAAGCTTTTCCCATTTGCATTGCGCGCAGCAAGAACCAACCCTGAACGGAAAGCATATCCAATGCTGGCCACATTTACTCATAATGGGCAGCTTATTATAGTTTATTACTGTGTCCATTATTTAGCAGATGTCTTTTTTCTTTTTTAGTAGATCATGATATAGCTTTATACAATATGTTTACATTTTTACAATTGGTGCTTATGCAAGGTTAGTGACTTTTTCAAACACTTCCTGGCCACAGGGTCTCAGAATTTTTTAACCTTGTTTTAAAAATCCCAGTGTTCTAATCACTATGTCACAGTCACCACCTAAAATGATAATTAATCTAATGTCTTTGGATTGTGTACATTTAAGAAAACTATTGATTCATAACACAAGAACTAAACCCAAATCCTTAAGCTTGAAGGTTCCAGTTTTAACCACAGTTTGCCCAAAGTGTCTCCATCAATCAAATCAGAAATCATTTGAAGCATAAGCCTCAGATTTTTCAAAATTAATTTAAAAATTTTGTACCCTTTTAATTGTAAAATTTAATTGTAATTTTACTTTGCTGGTCTACATAGCTCCTTCGTGATACCTTGCCTATTTTTTAGCCTTGTTTCATCATTTTTACCCTGCTATCATGGATTTGAACAAGTGATGTTTCCTGTGTAAATCTGATATTGTATTACAATATTGTTAACCCTGGCAAACATCTTGAGAAAGTGTATGGGATAGAGCGTACTGTGCAGCCTGGAGTTTGATGCATCTAGTATTTATTAACTCATCACCATATTCTTGAGCACTTTGTACAATCCTGGATTGACAGACTCTTAAAGGAATTATAAAGATTACAACTACTCTTCTTTTTGGCCAGGAATTTGTGATACTCCACAAAAATACTGCAAAACAGGTGATGTTGATCACCAGGAGGATCTAAAGTTCCTTTCTATTTTTCAACACGGAACTAAACTTTATCTAGTTTTTCTATTCTAATATTATTTTAATGGTTTTTTGATATTTTTATTTGATGTCTAGGAGTAAATATTTAACATCATAACAGTGTTCTTTATAAAAATCACTAAAGTAAAAAGTGAAAGAATATACCTCGGACTTGTGCATATCCAAGATGCTTCAGCAAACAGAAAATCAATTCACGGGTGCAGTTTCACAAAGCAACACTAAATCTTCTTCTTCTCCTTTCAGCTGCTCCTGTTAGGGGTTGCCACAGCGGATCATCTTCTTCCATATCTTTCTGTCTTCTGCATCTTGCTCTGTTACACCCATCACCTGCATGTCCTCTCTCACCACATCCATAAACCTTCTCTTAGGCCTTCCTCTTCCCTGGCAGCTCTATCCTTAGCATCCTTCTCCCAATATACCCAGCATCTCTCCTCTGCATATGTCCAAACCAACACAATCTCACCTCTCTGACTTTGTCTCCCAGTCGTCCAAATTGAGCTGACCCTCTAATGTACTCATTTCTAATCCTATCTATCCTTGTCACACCCAGTGTGAATCTTAGCATCTTTAACTCTGTCCCCTGCTTTCTGGTCAGTGCCACCATCTCCAACCCATATAATATAGCTGGTCTCACTACCCTCCTGTAGACCTTCCCTTTCACTCTTGCTAATACCCGTCTGTCACAGATTACTCCTGACACTCTTCTCCACCCATTCCACCCTGCCTGCGCTCTCTTTTTCACCTCTCTTCCACAATCCCCATTACTCTGTACTGTTGATCCCAAGCATTTAAACTCATCCACCTTCGCCAACTCTACTCCCTGCATCTTCACCATTCCACTGACCTCCCTCTCAATTACACACATGTATTCTGTCTTGTTCCTACTGGCCTTCATTCCTCTCCTCTGTAGAGCATATCTCCACCTCTCCAGGGTCTCCTCAACCTGCTCCCTGCTATCGCTACAGATCACAATGTCATCAGCAAACATCATAGTCCACAGGGACTCCTGTCTAATCTCATCTGTCAACCTGTCCATCACCATTGCAAATAAGAAAGGGCTCAGAGCCGAGCCTTGATGTAATCCCACCTCCAACTTGAATACATCCGTCACTCCTACCGCACACCTCACTACTGTCACAATTCCCTTGTACATATCCTGTACAACTCTTACGTACTCATCTGCCACTCCTGACTTCCTCATACAATACCACCGCTCCTCTCGAGGCACCCTGTCATATGCTTTCTCCAGGTTTACAAAGACGCAATGCAACTTCTTCTGGCCTTCTCTAAACTTCTCCATCAACATCCTCAGAGCAAACATTGCATCTGTGGCACTCTTTCTTGGCATGACACCATACTGCTGCTCACTAATCATTACCTCACTTCTTAAACTAGTTTCCACTACTCTTTCCCATAACTTCATGCTGTGGCTCATCAGTTTTATTCTCCTGTATTTACTGCAGTCCTGCACATCCCCCTTATTCTTAAATATCGGCACCAGTACGCTTCTTCTCCACTCCTCAGGCATCCTCTCACTTTCCAAGATTCCATTAAACAATCTGGTTAAAAACTCCACTGCCATCTCTCCTAATCACCTCCATGCTTCCATAGGTATGTCATCTGGACCAATGGCCTTTCCATTTTTCATCCTCTTCGTAGCTGTCCTTACTTTCTCCTTGCTAATCCATTGCACTTCCTGATTCACTATCTCTACGTCATCCAACCTCTTCTCTCTCTTGTTCTCTTCATTCATCAGCCTCTCAAAATACTCTTTCCATCTGCTCAACGCACTCTCCTCGCTTGTGAGTACGTTTCCATCTTTATCCTTTAATACCCTAACCTGCTGCACATCTTTCCCAGCTCGGTCCCTCTGTCTAGCCAATCGGTACAGGTCCTTTGCTCCCTCCTTAGTGTCCAGCCTCTCATACAACTTATCATACGCCTTTTCTTTAGCCTTCACCACCTCTCTCTTCACCTTGCACCTTATCTCCGTGTACTCTTGTCTACTTTCTGCATCTCTCTAACTATCCCACTTCTTCTTTCCATCCTTCCTCTGTATACTCTCCTGTATTTCCTCATTCCACCACCAGGTTTCCTTTTCCTCCTTCCCTCTTTCCAGATGTCACGACAAGCACCCTTCTTGCTGTCACCCTTACTACATCTGCTGTTGTTTCTCAGCTGTCTGGTAACTCTTCACTTCCACCCAGTGCCTGTCTCACCTCCTCCCTAAACTCAACCTTGCAGTCTTCCTTTTTCAACTTTCACCATTTGATCCTTGGCTCTGCCCTCACTCTCTACCGCTTCTTGATCTCCAATGTCATCCTACAGACCACCATCCTATGCTGCTTAACTACACTTTCCCCTGCCACCATTTTACAGTCTTCAATCTCCTTCAGATCAACTCTTCTGCATAGGATGTAATCTACCTGTGTGCATCTTCCTCCACTCTTGTACGTAACTCTATGTTCCTCCCTCTTCTTAAAATGCATATTCACCACAGCCATGTCCATCCTTTTGGCAAAATCCACTATCATCTGACCTTCTTCATTCCTCTCCTTGACACCCTACCTACCCATCACCTCCTTGTCTCCACTGTTCCCTTCACCAACATGCCCATTGAAATCCGCTCCAATCATCACTTTCTGTCCCTGGACTACACTGTTCATCACTTCATCCAACTCACTCCAAAAATCTTCTTTCTCACCCATTGCACACCCAACTTGTGGTGCATATGCACTAACAACATTCATCATCACACCTTTCCAGCTTCATAATCATTACTCTGTCTGACACTCTTTTCACCTTCAAAACACTCTTGACTTGCTGTTCCTTCAGAATAACTCCTACCCCATTTCTCCTCCCATCCACACCATGATAGAACAATTTGAATCCACCTGGCCTTACTCCCCTTCCATTTATTCTCTTGCACGCACAATATATCAACCTTCCTTCTCTGCATCATATCTGCTAACTCTCTCCCCTTACCAGTTATACTGCCAACATTCAAAGTTCCTACCCTCAGTTCCACTCTCTTTACTTTCCTCCTCTCCTTCTGCCTCTGGACACGTCTCCCCCCTCTTCTTCTCCTTCTTCTTCTTTGGCCAACAGTAATATATTTACCTTCATTATAAAATACTTAGTAAAGCAAAAACCCCAAGTATAGATTATCTGATAGTAACCATTAAAGGTACTCTTAAATTAAGTATAAAAGATGAAAATTGATAGCATTAAAAATAGCATTAATGTTAATCTGATTAAATAAAAACTGTTTGCTACGAGGTGAACTATCATAATGTTTTAAATCGTAGCTTGAAAACAAAACCAAATGAAATTATGAGAGATAGAAAAATGGAGTCAATCAGGAGACACCATAGTTTTTGTAAAGATATATTCCATCCATCCATTTACCTGAACCTCCTTATTCCAATTTTTGGATGTCAGAGGACTGAAGCCCCCATTGGTGATTGGTGGTCAGTTCGTTGTGGAAATACTCAAACACACACAAACACTTAGTTACAGGGGGACAATTACTGTTTGCTTTGTGGGAAAACCTATGGAGACACGTGGACAATACCCAAAGTCCACACAGACAAGGACTGAGCAGGGTTTTAAAAATAGATTTAAAGTATAATAAAAAATAACTGACTTTTGTTTAAACAGAAAATCAATAACAACACTAACTCAATATCTGCTAGTAGATAAAGCCTCTCTCCCACATTTTTCAAGGTTGTCTATTAAATTAAAAAACAGCAAAATATTTCAAGTTTTGTCCAAGGGTGACATGTATTTGTGGCATTTCCCTAGCTAGCAACACTTTTATAATCATTTACATTTGACTTCTGTAAATTATGTAAAAAAATATATATACAGTATATATACACACAACTGAGGTGAGGTTGTGGGTGAATGGTGTAAACCTGGATCTTCAGAAACAAAGTGTGTATCTCTGCCTGTCATCATTCAGTCTAGGGTGAAATAAAATATTTGTTGTGAATTTTAGATGCTGGTGAGGGAGTTAGAGCTTCATTATTAGTGGAACATCCCAGTAGCAATTTTGTTCTTCTATTTTGTAATGCTGTCATTTCTATGTTTCATCAGAAATACAATTAGGCACCAACTCCACATTACACCAAACTTGATAAGTAGGACAGAAAATAAATTTGTTGAGAAAGCGGCCTAAATAGACAGTGAGTTTATGTATTGATGAGCCTTACTACCTCTTAGCTGTGGGGACCCAAGTCCATTTTTTGTTGTGTGACCAAGCTGGTATGTTAATTCCCCCTGCATCCCTAGGGTTTCCTCCTGTTTCTTTATTACCTCCAAGACTTGCAGGTCAGATTAACTGGAAACTCTAAACTGGCACTGTATGAGTCAATAGTGTGTGTGTACTTTACTGTTGTATGCTTTGAATCCTGTATTATCAGAATAAACACCAAATTCCCACAACTTTGTAATGGAAATGGTGAGTTCAGGAAATTAACAAGTTGATGAATGGGTGACAACATTAGTTTGATTTAGACATCTCTAAATTCCTGGGAGATCTGGTGAACTGATATGTTCACTTTGCTTAGTTTGTTTGTTTTATATCCACAATGGAGTTGGAGCTTGGGCCAAATTTTGAGGAATTAATACTTTGCTTTGTACATCTGATAAAATAAGCCATTTTCGCTATTTTTGTATCTTTTCCTTTTAGAAATTTATGAGCACCTGTATTCTACATGTTTAGATTCTGCTTAAAGTATAATTAGTTGCTAAATACAAAATATTCTAACAAGTCACACAATTACTGTTATGTTTAATAATGAAAATATTCAAAATAATATACTTCATGGAAAGAGTTGAGCAATTTGGTCCTTAGGTATTATCTTCCAATTCCATTTCCAACCTTCTACTCAATCAGAAGACATGACATCACCTTGTAGTGGTCTTTGCATTATGATGTGCTATAAGCTAAACCCCAAAAGGTGTAGACCAGCTGGCAGAAGTTTTTACTGACATCTTCAACATCTCCCTGAGTACCGCCATCATCCCAACCTGCTTCAAAACCACCACCATAGTTCCCGTGCCAAAAAAGTCACAAGCGTCCAACCTCAATGACTACCGTCCCGTTGCACTAACACCCATCATTATGAAGTGTTTTGAGAAGCTTGTCATGAGGCACATCAAAACCCTGCTGCCCCCCTCACTGGACCCCCTGCAGTTTGCTTACCACCAGAACCGTTCAACAGATGATGCAATAGCCACCACTCTCCTTCTGGATGTCACTCATCTGGATAATAAAGACACATACGTTCGAATGCTGTTTATCGACTTCAGCTCAGCATTCAACACGATCATTCCTCAGAAGCTGACAGAAAAGCTGAGCCTGCTGGGACTGAACACCTACCTCTGTAACTGGATTCTGGACTTCCTGACTGAGCGACCTCAGTCAGTCAGTCAGGATTGGAATCAACATCTCCAGAACCACCACACTGAGCACTGGATCCCCTCAAGGCTGTGTGCTCAGTCCATTACTGTTCACACTGCTGACTCATGACTGTGCAGCAACGCACAGCTCTAATCACATCATAAAATTTGCAGATGACATGACTGTGGTGGGTCTCATCAACAACAACAATGAGTCAGCATACAGAGAGGAGGTGCAGCAGTTAACGGACTGGTGTAAAGCCAATATCCTGTCTCTGAATGTAGACAAAAGGAGATGATTGTTGACTTTAGGAAGTCTAAGAGTGACCATCTGCCACTGAACATTGACGGCTCAACTGTGGAGGTCATCAATAGCACCAAATTTCTGGGTGTCCACCTGGCGGAAAACCTCACCTGGTCCCACAACACCAGCTCTTTATCCAAGAAAGCCCAACAGCGGCTCTACTTCCTGCGTAGGCTGAGGAAAGCCCATCTTCCACCAGCTATTCTAACAACATTCTACAGAGGAACCATAGAGAGCATCCTGAGCAACTGCATCACTGTCTGGTCTGGAAATTGCACGGTCAGGTATCGCAAAGCCCTACAATAGGTAATGAAGACAGCTGAGAAGATAATCGGTGTCTCTCTTCCCTCCATCATGGACATTTACACCACATGCTACATCCGCAAAGACACCAGCATTGTGAATAATCCAACACACCCTTCACATTCACTGTTTACACTTTACACTTCTGCTATTGAGAAAAAGGTACTGAAGCATTTGGGCCCTCACCATCAGAATGTGTAACAGTTTCTTCCCCCAAGCAGTCAGAGTCCTGAACACTCATGGACCGGACTGATATCTGATATATGTGTTGTGTTCTGCAGTGTTGCACATGGTTGCACATGTTTGCACATTTGACTCACATGCACCTTGTTATATATTATGTGTCTTAATGTTATGTGTCATGCATTCTTCATTGTCCTGTGTTTTATATAGCACCATGGTCATGGAGGAACATTGTTTTGTTTCACTGTATGCTGATCTACTGTATATGGATGAAATGACAATAAATACTCTTGAATCTTGAATCTTAAATCTAAACTTGTTCTTAAACAACTGTTTAGGGTGCAATACCATACCCTAATGGAGTTTATTGAGTTTGTCTTTACCATTCTACCAGTTCAGAACATTTGTAAGAAGTGTAATTATGTAACTTAAAGATCATAAGCAGAAAAATTTAGCTGAAAAGAATCATACTTTGGATATTTACATAAAGCATTTTAAGGCTTACTGTTACGCTTTACATACTGTAGCTGGTAATGACTTAGTATTGTCATTTCACACATAAATGGTGTAACTGGTCACCATGCTCAGAGTGAATGTTTTAGAACTTTAGTTAAAATTATTATTTATATAGTTCAATATAAATATTTTTATATGTATATGTATCTATGTAAGCTAAGTATATAATTGTAAAAAGAGAAACAAATAGACCATACAAGTCTATAAAGTAATTTGTTTAAAGAACAATTCACAGCAACATATTAATTATAGATTATTGGTTATTCTCACATCCTAAACCCAGCCATTTTCTGTGTTGAGTTTGTACACTCCTCTGTGTACCTGAATAGGTTTTCTTCCTGGTATTCCTGCCACATTCCCAGAGATATGGGTGTTAGGTTACCTGTGGATCAATTAGTGTTCTGCACAGGAGTGGTTCCTGCTTTGTGGCCAGTGCTTCCAGGGTAGGCTCTGTACTGAGAGGGTCTGAGAAAGATATATCATGTCACGATATTTATCTCATCTGACCTTGTCAAGAATGTCATTTCTGCTTCACTTCTTCATTCCAAAAAAACCTCAAAGTGATGCTTTGCAATTTGAAGTGATGTTCAATAAATGCCTGCTCTAGCATTTTGAAGTGGTGGGACTTAATGAGTTGCTTTTGTAAAGTTAGAGGAAAAATACAGATGATCATAAGGGTATGTGGCAGGAACCGCCATCACTAAGGTTGTTGTCTATCCAATGCGGTAACCAGGGCCAGAATATGACCCTGAGAGACGCCTAGCTGACTTGATGAATAGAGCTCCTTAATAGAGAGTTATGTGGCCATTTAATGTAGCGCAGTAATTCCCACTATTAATGGAGCGTAGGGATCCCACCTCTGCACAGAAATATTATAGACATTCATTTGGGTGTCACCCCCTCTGAATTAAAACAGTTTCCATAATAATTTGTATTTTATTGCTTTGCAGTTGCAAGTGTTCTTGCTTGAAAGGTAGTACTGTATGTTCTAGTGGGTGATAGGCTCAACTGGATATTTTAGGGTTCAAATATCATCCTTGCAAAAAAACACCCTCATTTGCCTTCAACAACAACAACATTTATTTATGTAGCACATTTTTATACAAAAAAGTAGCTCAAAGTGCTTTACATAATGAAGAAAAGAAAAGAAAAATAAAAGACAAAATAAGAAATTAAAATAAGACAACATTAGTTAACATAGGGCGGCACGGTGGCGCAGTGGGTAGCGCTGCTGCCTCGCAGTTGGGAGATCTGGGGACCTGGGTTCGATTCCCGGGTCCTCCCTGCGTGGAGTTTGCATGTTCTCCCCGTGTCTGCGTGGGTTTCCTCCGGTTGCTCCGGTTTCCTCCCACAGTCCAAAGACATGCAGGTTAGGTGGATTGGCGATTCTAAATTGGCCCTAGTGTGTGCTTGGTGTGTGGGTGTGTTTGTGTGTGTCCTGCGGTGGGTTGGCACCCTGCCCAGGATTGTTTCCTGCCTTGTGCCCTGTGTTGGCTGGGATTGGCTCCAGCAGACCCCCGTGACCCTGTGTTCGGATTCAGCGGGTTGGAAAATGGATGGATGGATGGATAGTTAACATAGAAATAGAGTAAGGTTTGAATGCCAGGGGGGACAGAAAAAACAAAAAAAAAACTCCAGACGGCTGGAGAAAAAAATAAAATCTGCAGGAGTTCCAGGCCACGAGACTGCCCAGTCCCCTCTGGGCATTCTACCTAACATAAATGAAATAGTCCTCTTTGTATTTAGGGTTCTCACGGAAGGACTTGATGATAATGGTCATGCAGACTTCTGGCTTTTAATCCATCACTGCTGGACATCAACATCACGGTGCTTTGAGTAGATGGTGGTGGTGCAAGCCAACCACCAAAAGGACACTGGAAAAGGAAACAGAAGAGAGAGTAGGGGTTAGTACATATTTTAGAGCCACCATGAATAGTTATCAGAATGAATTGGATATACAGAGTATCAGGATTTAAATTACAGTAAAGTTATGAGAAGGCCATGTTAAAATAATGTGTTTTCAGCAGTTTTTTGAAGTGCTCCACTGTATTAGCCTGGCGAATTCCTATTGGCAGGCTATTCCAGATTTTAGGTGCATAGCAGCAGAAGGCCGTCTCACCACTTCTTTTAAGTTTTGCTCTTGGAATTCTAAGGAGACACTCATTTGAGGATCTGAAGTTACGATTTGGAATATAAGATGTCAGAGATTCCGATATATAAGATGGGGCGAGATTATTTAAGGCTTTATAAACCATAAGCAGAATTTTAAAGTCAATCCTGAATGACACAGGTAACCAATGTAGTGACATTAAAACTGGAGAAATGTGCTCGGATTTTCTTGTCCTAGTTAGGATTCTAGCAGCTGCATTCTGCACTAGTTGCAAACGATTTATGTCTTTTTTGGGTATCCTGAGAGGATTGCGTTACAGTAATCTAATCAACTGAAAACAAACACGTGAACTAATTTCTCAGCATCTTTCAATGATATGAGGTCTAACTTTTGCTATGTTTCTTAAGTGAAAAAATGCTGCCCTAGTGATCTGATTAATATGCGATTTAAAATTCAGATTACAGTCAACAGTTACCCCTAAGCTTTTTACCTCCATCTTGACTTTTAATCCTAATGTATCCAGTTTATTTCTAATAGCCTCGTTGTATCCATTATTGCCAATCACTAAGATTTCAGTTTTCTCTTTATTTAACTTAAGAAAGCTACTATTCATCCATTCTGAAATACAAGTCAGACATTGTGTTAGTGAATCAAGAGAATTGGGGTCATCAGGTGCTATTGATAAATACAGCTGTGTGTCATCAGCATAGCTGTGGTAGCTCACATTGTGCCCTGAGATAATCTGACCTAATGGAAGCATGTAGATTGATTAATTTGCTCAATATCTGCAAAAATTAAGTGTTTTGCAGAAATGTTCAGTTTGAAAATCCATTTTCCAACCTGCTTAGTTGTGTGTTTAGTGTTTTCAAGGATGAGCTCAGGAATCAACCATGAACAGGCACACCCATGATGACAAACATACCAGGCCAGTTTAGAGGGGTTAATTAAGCTAACATGCACATGTTTAGTCTGTCAGGGAAAAACTCAAATACCTGGAAGAAAATCTATGTAGAAACAGGAAGATCTGTGCTCCACTTGAACAGGTCGATATAAAATCAAATTTATTTGTTGCTTGGTTTCATTATTTAAACATGAAATAAGTTTCAAATAATTCTCTGTGCAAAGCTAATAAGGAATCACATGCCATGATTCCAGTTTTTACCATATATTTTGTCTGCTAAATAAAGGGAAGAGCTTACTGTTATTTGTAACAACGGAAAAAACTATGTTGCTTCACCAACAATTCACACAATATTTTAAGGATCAATTTGTTAATTGAAAGATGTTTTTAGTTCAAAAAGTCATCCATTATCTCGCTCAATATGTTAGATTAAACTTTCTCACAAATTTCCATTATCATGAATAACTCCCAGGATGATTAAAATGGATTCCTTGTGGAAGGAATGGCACTGAACATTTTCACCTTTCAAACATTAATCACAGAGTTTTAATTTTGTAAGGAATTTTAATTATTTTCTTACATAAAGTGCCTAACAGGCACTAAAGAGCTGATCCACTGCTTACTGATGCACTTGAGCAGGAGCCGAATACAGCACACCTGTTACAGCATGGCTTACTTGACTGCAGAGAGCCATGTGAAGCCTCTGTGTTATTGATATGTTATGATATGTTGCCCTTTGTAGCAGCTGCAAGCCTTAATGTTTTTAACATTTTTCCTTTCCTAGCAGATCCTTTGCTTCAATGTCTTTGACAGGAGTGTCATTTCAATAGCAACTTAAAAGCAATGGTTTGCAAAGACCTGACCCACAATCTTGAATGCAGGCATCTCAGCACTAAGCCAGAATTGAGTCATAACTGAAATTATTCATATAAAATCAATGCAATGACAAGCTGTTATAAAGTACCTTACATATGATATGTGATTCAGTCACTAAAGTGCCTATATTTTAGAGCTACTGTATAATGAAGGCTTCTCAGCAGGCAGGACTAAATATGAGTGAGCCTCATGGAATTATAAATAACTATTACAAGAAACACAATATGAAAAAATAAGGGCAGAAATTACATTTTGAGAGTTGGAGCTCAGCAGAATTGATGTGTTATAAATTATAAGTAACACACATCTATCTATCTATCTATCTATCTATCTATCTATCTATCTATCTATCTATCTATCTATCTATCTATCTATCTATCTATCTATCTATCTATCTATCTATCTATCTATTCATGTTTTAAAATTCTTAAATGTGTTACATTATGTGTATATGCTTCCACAAATCAAATTATTTATCTATCTATTTAATGCTACTTTAATTTGATAAAATAAAGGTGACTTAACAGGAAATATTTACTTTAAACAGTATGATCATTCTGTCAAAGTATAGTAATCAAAAAGTTGTGTGCCTCTTTTAAATTTCCTTTTTTTTTTGGAGCTGATAAAATTAACACTGATTTATAAAGTCCTGATTGTGTTATAATCCAGTTAGTCTGAGAAGTGAGTGATATCAATGCTATATGATGCCTACATAGCACTGTATTTAACTAATAACATTCTCATGATTGCCTAATTCATTTTTGTAATTGGCCTGATGGCCTCATTCATGGCAGCATCTCAGCAATGCAGAATCCAGCTATAGAATGAAGTCCATTGCTGGGCCCAATTCACATAAACAGGTGCACTGGACTCAATTAGAGTTCCCAGTTAGCATTGACTACAGGGAGAGTCCATAATTTAATTCCACTGGTTGTTAGTGCTCACCTTCTGCCACACCAGACATTTCCAAAATGGTTGATTTTTTGTTTTCTGAAAGCATCATCAATATGTTTTGTGGGCCAAAACAGATCAATACTTCTCAGACTTTTATAGACTCACAGGTACAAATACACAAGTACAAATGGGATCAAGTTAGTTGGTCATCTGTTAGCTTGCTTTGCATTTGCATTTCAATATAGTTTGACTACACAAAACAAAAAAGGTTTCTGAATCTTGTAAAAAAAAGTTGCTTAAAGTTTATGTAAAACATTTAGGTTCTATTAACAGAAGTAACGGGCTACTATTCATTTATTTATTTTTGACTTTCATATACTTTGTTAATCTCCAAGGGGAAATTGTCTTTTTGCATGACATTTTGGGATCAGAGTGCAGGATCGGCAATCGTACAGTGCTCCAGAAGCAATTTTCAGGTTAAGCGCCTTGATGAAGGGAAAAAAGAGTAGGATCCCTTCTGGCAGTAACAGGATTTGAAACTGACAACCTTCCAGATACCAGCACTGATCCTTTGCCACAGATCCACCATTTGATAAGGTGGCTGGAAAGAAAACCTGCAGCAAAAGCAATACCCCAAGAACTAAATTGGTCACATGTCATAAACCATCATGTGACCGAGAGAAAGTATGGGCAGGATGCTGCCCATGCTGATCTTAGCAGGAGAAGATAAATTGTGAGGAGTTGGAAGGAACCTGCTGAGGAGCTACCAGAACTGGTGGACACTCTCTTGCGAGCAGAGTAACAAGCTTCTAATGAGATTTGGTCTACTGATGTGCAAAAACACTTGAGATGTTAAAGATATTCAACAGTTTTGCTGTTCTCAGATGAATTTATGCATTGATATACTGGAGTGGTGGCTTCCATGTTTAAAAAGGACCAGGCGGTGGACAATCCTAGGTGTCTGCAACTGAGCACAATCAGCAAACACTGCAGACAATGCAGGCCAGACTGAAAGAATTATATTTGGTAGTTATCCTAAAACCTTTGGAAATCACCCCGGAAGGAGATGTGGGCTGTTGGTGAACAAAAAGTATACGTTGTCTTAATTCAGCTTTTGACACTGTAGCCCATGCCAGACTATGCACTGAATTAGAAATGGAAGACAATGAATATAATGCATTCAAATGCAACAATATATAGGAATTCTATAAATTATTTGATAATTTTGAAACATGTTTGCTGTATTTACATTTTTAAATCAAAGATTTTGCAGTTTTTTATAGTTGTTATACATGATACACCACTTTGGGTTGCACTTATTGTTCAATCTGTGGTGATTCATTTGTTCTTATTTATCCATGAAGTCAGTTTTACTAATGTGCCATGTTATACATCTTTATGTGTGCAGTACTTTTTGATATTAGCCATTTGTTGGTGAAGTAGTTCTGGTAAAACTAGGCAGATCATAAATAATATAAATGTTAGGTCTTGTAACATGCAACTGAGAAGCACCTATAAATCAAATTATTATTCCCTTGTCTTCCAGTATGTCAGGACAATAGCATACCATTGTTACCATTCTAAAACTGTTTTCTCAAACAAAAAGAAAGAAAATGGCTTTACTGTCTAACTGATAATTTAATGTAATGGCTAATTATTAATTCTTTACTGAGTAATCTTAAAATATTATAAACAAAGGGGATCTTTATTTTCTGTTGTCTTTAGAAAAGCAGTAATGGAGCATGAGCAGCTCACATTAATAGAAGAATCAAAGAAAAAAAAATATGGAAGCAGAATAAAGACATGCAAAAAAAGATCTAAAAGCAAGAGAAGCAATACAGATTATGAGCTATAAAGACTTCAAGGGTCAATGAGCTTAGATGAAGTTGGAAATTCAGTTTCTGCTTGCTGGAATAAAATAAAATAAATATTGTTAAATAGATACTGATAAAATATTGTTAAATAGATACTTCCACTAAAATCAGTGCACATCTTCAATGGGAAACTAAAGGCTCACGGGACTGAATCTCTTCTTGCTTTCTCTAACTGTGTGTTTTATAGTGCTTGGTTTCTGGTAGTTTCTGTAGCATATGAGGACAAACTACAGGGCCTTGATAGCAGATGCTGTATTAAATAGACCGTTATGGCTTCATTTAATAGAAGCGGTTATACTGTATACCACACTGTTTAGCCACCAGGTGAATAAAGAAGATAACCAGTGTTTGATATGGCTGTATCTAATTGTTTGTATACTTCATGTAAGCTGGCAATATAGCACAGTGACTAGAATTGCTATAAAGGTATTACTTTTTAGTCATTCTAGCGTGTGTTCAGCCTTAGTGTGTGTTTGTGAATATTTATTTATCTGTCTATGTGTCTATCTGTCTGTTATTTATATATTTGTCTATTTATCTATTTATTGAGTTTCTGTAAAAAGGTAAATTTCTCCCAACACAAATGTCTGTCTATCTATCTATCTATCTATCTATCTATCTATCTATCTATCTATCTATCTATCTATCTATCTATCTATCTATCTATCTATCTATCTATCATCTTGAATTGAACACTCATTTTTGAACAATGTTTTAACTCTCTTATGTTTGTCATGTTATACAGCAGGGGCTGAACTTTTAAATTAAATTGCACTTCTTAAGAATTAATTGAAACTGAAATTGGCATTTTACGATATCTTTCCTGACCAGAGAGGCACAACTTTGCAATGCTTTTCTTTCCTTTTTTTGAACATTAAACATTTGTCACCTATAATCCTTTTTTGTGACTTGTCTCAATTGACTGTCAGAAGGCCCACAAGCAATTAAGAGTCATTAACTTGGTAAAATGGCCAATTTATTTTCTAGGACTTCATTGCTTCATTTGCTATTAATATCCAAAATGAAAGCTAGAGCACCCAATTTACAGGCCAGTGTTATTCAACAACTTTTGTGAGCCCTTCATAAATGGACGCCTGCAGACTCTGTCTTTCTCACAATCCAATCATTATGACTGTGAACAATCATTGTGTAGTAATTGTTACAGCAAATGGAGATCTGCATATCAGGTAAGACAGTACACCACGGGGCATTTTTAACTCGAGGAAGTATTAAAATCTAAAATTATAGTGTGGGTATTCTGAATATCTAAACGGAGAAGGCATACATTTAATCTACTACAGTTTAGCTATTGGGTATTTTATGTGGCATAAATTAATAATTGAAATCTAATAAATGGTTCAGTGGCTTAAAAATGTCAAAAATGCTAATACCAAAGGTATTGTGTGATTAACTGTTTCCTGTGAAACTGAATTATTAAATGTTATTGTGTAATATTAATAATGACTGATATATGTCTTTTTGTCTTTTACATGTATTACACATACACACACACACACACACACACACACACATATATATATATATATATATATATAAAAACTAAATACTGATATGTTGTAATATTATATTATGATTATTAAATGATGACTATTAATACTCTTTATAACCCTGCTCATGATTAAGTGAACTTAGAAAATGGTATACGATGGTATTATTAATACTGGCCTACCTAAAATGCATTAACTAATCCATCTGTTTTTAAGTAATAACTATAATAATTTGTGAATTTTCTAATTAAGAGCCTAATGCAAAGTATGAATGTTTTCCTCATATCTGCATGGTGTTTCATCCAGCAACCGTTTTCCTCCCACGTCCAAAAGATGTTCATGTTAGGTTAACTGCTGGCTTTAACCTGGCTCACAGTGAAGTCTGTACATGAGTGGGTCCTGGCCTGGTGTTCTATCCAACAACAGCCTTCTACAATGCTAAACTGGATAAGCAGGTTCAAAAGTGAATTTATGCACTTTATAAATGTACTGTGTATTATCTGCTCATAGAATAGTGACAATATACAGGGAAAATTGAGAAATATTAGACTGCAAAAAATACAACAGGTATGAAGCTACTAACTCATACCTTTTAAGATATTGGAAAAAGTAACTGAAAAGACATTAAGAATAAAAATGAGTGTTGTAGAAAAATCACCATGGTTTTAGACCAGGAAGTGGAAATGCAAATGCAGGTTTGCTTTGTAACCCCTAATGGAGAAATACACAGAAAAAAAAATGTAGCAATGGCTTTTGTAGACATTGAGAAAGAGTGCCAAAAGAAGATGTCTGGTTGAGCTTGAGAAGAAAGAGAATGCCTAAGCAGTACATAATACTCAGTCATCAATATGCATGCTGAAGCAAAAGTAGCGGTCCTGCATGAACCTGGAGTAGAAGAAAAGTCAGCATTTAGTGCATGACTGTTTATACAATATTAGGTAAGATCAGAAAGAAAATGTAGAAAGACACTCAGTACTCAAAGGCTTTTACAAAGGATCTTAAGTTATGTGAAAGTACAAGGTGAGAAACTAGAATTGGATTCTATAGGGGTATGGGATGAAGATAAATAGTGAAAACCTGAATGTATGTTCTGCAACTGTAATGGAAATGGTAGGAATGGAAAGCTGTACTGTGGGAGCATATGAGTTAGAAGTGGAGTTTTTTCAGTACTTAGGTGGGCTGCAGGTGAAAATTAGACAAAGAATCAGAGCAGGATGGTAACATTGGAGAAAGTAGAGCTGAACAGGTCTGAAGGATAGATGCAAAGATAAAAGAAAAAATATACAAGATGGCAGTGAGACCTGCAATGTTAGATAGTGCAGAAATATGTGGAGCTAAAAAGGCTGCTTAAAGAATGGAATGGAAGTTCAAGAGATGAAAATGCTGCATTGGATATGCGGGGTGAACAAAATGCCATTGAATAGAAAATAAATACATTAAAAGTGAAAGGGATATGATGTAAGATGATGAACAAAAGACTCCAGTGGAATAATCACATATGGAGACAAAAGGAAAACAGTGTGCTTAGGAGAATACTAGGGATTAGTTTCTCTGAGAAATAAGGAGAGGAAGACCAAAAACCAGCTGGAAGGATGTGGTAGTGAAAGACATACAGGAGATTGGGTGTAATAAGGAAATGGCTGGAAATGGAATGTGATGGAAAAGAGAGATACATCTGCAGTGCAGTGAACACGGATAGGGGAAAAGTCAGAGGGAAAGAAGACTGTATTTGTGCATATATATAAATACATATATATACTATATATAGAGTACTGTAGATTTCATTTTAAATGGAAAATTTACAATTTTTACCCATCTATCTGCATGTTACATATAAAATATCAATCTACACATTTATATAACTCTATTGATATAGTTATGTAGTCAGTCAGTCATTATCCAACCCGCTACATCCCAACACAGGGTCACGGGGATCTGCTGGAGCCAATCCCAGCCAGCACTGGGCATGAGGCAGGAACAAATCCTGGGCACGGCACCAGCCCACCACAGGGCACACACACACACCAAGCATACACTAGGGACAATTTAGGATCGCCAATGCACCTAACTTGCTTGTCTTTGGACTGTGGGAGGAAACCCATGCAGACACGGAGAGAACATGCCAACTGCTCGCAGGTAGGACCCGGGAAGCGAACCCAGGTCCCTTTTACTGCGAGGCAGCAGCGCTACCACTGCACCACCGTGCCGCCCCTATTTATGTAGTGCATAAGCATATTATGCATTTATTGTACATTTATGCATACAGTACCTTCTCAAACCTGTTTGATCCAATTTCAAATATCTAATGACAGATGCAGGTATGTTTGCAGTATATCCAAAGGTATTTTCAATAGAGTTATTTCACTGTTGGCAGCAAGCAAAAGGAAATACTCAATTAAAATCTTTTTCCCATGCCAATATATACAAACACTGGGCAAAAGTACACAGTGCTTACCAAGGGTGAAGCTGTCCATAACTGAATGAAGGTCCAAATGGAGGGGGATGCCAAGATCAATCTAGTGTCGCAGTGGAAACAAAGACAACAGTGAGATGCTGAAAGATTAAATGACTTACTATATTCATAGTTCACTGTCTAAAAGATCTGAACATACACTGTTGTTATTTCAGTGTCAGTTCTTCAGCATTCAACAAATCAATGTGTCACAATCTTTAATGAAGACTGAAAGTATTGGTGAGTAGTTTGCTATAAATGCTCAGTCCCTAAGACCTTATAGTGAATAGATTCAGAATGAATGAATACTTCAGTAAGTAAACAATGACCTCGAACATGCAGGAGAAGTTTTAACACATTGATTTTTAAACATGTGGTTTAACCAGTGTAATTTCAAAATACAGTACTTTAATCTCTCCTGGCACTTAAATGTTAAAAAATAAAATAATGCTGATTATATGGCATGAAAATGTATATGGTGACAATAGATATCAATAAATCATGTAACATTTTCACAGTAGGATCATTCTCTACACTTCATTCTGGATAGTAAAGAAATCCAGGTTTCATCCCTAATCACTAACCAAAAACACTCAACTGCTTTCCCTGGTACTAAAAAACTTAAGCACCTCTGCTAAAGGGAAGACAAAGAAGAACAAAAAACTGTATTGCCAATCAGGCATTGCTGACTTCAGAATGTACCAACAGTCAACTAAATCTGTATATGAATCCAACAAAAATGTATTAATTTTTTGTTTCTTATCATTTTTTTCACTACTTTGATGTGGGTTCTTAGAGGCTTCATGTCATTGTGTGTACCTATAGCAGTGAAAGTCATTTAGGTTTTGACTCATTGCAATTGACATACCATTACATGGTAGCAGCATGTCTTTTGATTTAGGCTTTGTGATGATCCATCAGTTTGTAACTGAATTCTGACTCTTCGCTTTTTGGCTATGTCTATAATCTAAGGGTTTGGTTTTAACAATAGCTTCTATGTCTTTGGATATCATCTCTTGCTGCAGTTTCCTCAACAGAAATGCAACTCCCGGTCTGCAAACCCCACCAGGTGGTAAATTTCCTTCTTGCCCGCAGGCAGTTCAGGAAGGTCAGCTGGAATTAAGAAAGCAGTTGAGCATCGCTGATGCTGTGGACCAGCAGACTACCCCGGATAAAATGACTGGAAAAACATTTTATAATGCTAGGTTTTAGAACAATTTTTCCCAGAAAGCTTAAACAGAAGGTATATTCATGATATAACTAATAAAAACCAAATACAACCTAGTTGATACAGTCACTTTAGGGCAAGGTAAAAAAGCCACAAATATCTATTGTTAAATAATAATAATTGTATTTATGTAACTGATAACTTCTATTTGGACCTACCATGTTGCTGAATGTTGATTCTTGGGGATATAAAGCACTGCTGAGATACAGGGTGAGTTACAGAGAAAGAAGAATGACAGGTTATAGAAAACAAGCACAATGAGGATCAAAATAAAAACAGAGGATGATAGAATGATAAGACATTCTAATAAATGGCAGTGTTTTTATCAACAATGTGTATGAATTTGACTCTAGGTACTCTTGTTTTCATCCCTAAGGATGTATGCGTTAGTTTATCTAGTGATTGTAACCTGTTAGTGTGTGTGTCTACCCTGTTGTGAACTTTGTACCCATGTAGGCTTAACTCCAGGGCTGTGGAGTGTGATAAGTGGTCCATGGTGTTAGGTAGTTTTTCAATAAATAATCGCACCTGAGAACGTGCAGGCTTGGAAACAGGGGTGGGTGGGTGTGTGCGAGCGCACTTCACTCCAGGGTTGATTGGGGTGCCTGGCTGATCATGCATATATATGAAGAAATGAGAAATGAGATGCCTCATGACGGCAAATCACACCTGTGTCAGTCAGGCAAAGAAAGATAAGAGGAGAAGAAAACAGAATCATCAGGGCATCTTCTCTTACTGCGAGGTCTGGACAGGATAAGTGGAGGAGAAGGAAAAGTTCTGTCTCTGGATTTTATTTTAACCTCATTTTAATGGAATATTTATTGATTTGGTTTTAACCTCTACACATTCTCACTTGTGTTTATGGATAATTTAATTATTGAAGAATTTTTTACTGCACTTTGGACACTATTAGTATTTAGATTGTTTTAATAAAAGCACTTGAACATATTTTGCAACTACCAATTGCTGCATGTGTGTGTCCTCATTTACCAGGCTCATCTCGGTTATGACTGTTGATGGTTGTGGGTTCAAGAGGCTCTAGAACACAACTCCATTGCATGGAGTCAGAGTTGGAGTTGCAAAATTCTTTTACGAAGCACTTCAATGTCAAGTGCTTTAATAAAAAGGACTATAAGTTCAACTGTGGCATCTGCCACTTTGTAAGTGGCAAACACACTAACAAAAACACTGATACACCAAATGCAGATGTAATTTGGTTTAAACCTAATTCCTTTAGAATGTTGACACCCACACCAAGCAGGGTGGAAGTGGCTACAATGGTTCTGCAGGATATACCACGTGGTTTGAGTTATGAAACACAAGCAAGACATGCAAATGAAGTTATGGAACAATACTGAATGCCAGTGCAGCTGCAGGGTGTACACATTTAATGTGCACATTAGAGCTGTGCACAGGACTGTTTTTTGATCTTCTCACAGATACTCTTTCTGTTTTCATCTGGTGTAATTTTTTTCTAATGCATATGGTCCAATTACCCTAAATAAACAAGTAATAAAAGTAATATGTTAAAAAAGGATTTCTATTTTAATAAAAATTAATTTCCAATATTCCACAGCCATGTCAACAAAGTATTGAGTAAGCTATGCAAAGGTTTTACCAGCTGCAAACCCACGCTTAAGTTTTAAAAAATGTACATTTTTTTCTAATCCTAGCAGGGAGCACATTATGCTTCTCTCTGGATACAGGTTGGTTTGGCTGTTGCATACAGCTTAGATAGTTCAGCTCCTGATCTCCTGCTCCATAATGCTCCTATTCTTTTTTACTCTGGTATGCTGCCTGGTTTTTATTGCCCTTTGCCCATCTGTCTACTTGATTTTCTCAACATGTTTTAAATATCTGACACTCAGAAGTTACATCATAAAAATAATAGCATTGTGATTGGATATTAATATGAAAACAAGAGCATTAGTCATAAAGTAATAAGAGCAAAGCATGGGCATTTTTAAAATTTGGAAATATGGCCGAACATTTTATTATAGGGGCGGCACGGTGGCGCAGTGGGTAGCGCTGCTGCCTCGCAGTTGAGAGATCTGGGGACCTGGGTTCGCTTCCCGGGTCCTCCCTGCGTGGAGTTTGCATGTTCTCCCCGTGTCTGCGTGGGTTTCCTCCGGGCGCTCCGGTTTCCTCCCACAGTCCAAAGACATGCAGGTTAGGTGGATTGGCGATTCTAAATTGGCCCTAGTGTGTGCTTGGTGTGTGGGTGTGTTTGTGTGTGTCCTACGGTGGGTTGGCACCCTGCCCTGGATTGGTTCCTGCCTTGTGCCCTGTGTTGGCTGGGATTGGCTCCAGCAGACCCCCGTGACCCTGTGTTCGGATTCAGCGGGTTGGAAAATGGATGGATGGATGGATTTTATTATAGTGAACAAGTTCAGTGTGTTCATAGAAGCACACTGTATAAAGACATGGTGGCTTAACTGATTCCATGATTAATTTCTATGCAGGAGGTGTACACAATTTTCAGTTTTCAGTGCAATTTAAACATCTAGATACAAACATGTCATCCAAGTGTTATGCAATGAGTTGGTTGAGGTGATTACATGCATCTATTCTCATTTAAAAGGTATATGCAATATGTCATATTCTGGCAATCAGAATATAACAGATTATAACCCTAACCCTAAAACTAACCCTTAACTTGAATATTTCTTCTGCCCTGAAAAGATTCATACTCAGAATACTGGAGTATTCTGCTCAAAATCAGAACATGTAGGTACCAGTGAACTCAATGGTACTGTCATAAATTTTGCTACTTTTGCCACCACTCCCTCCATCCTCAACCTCACGTACACAAACATTGACATTAGGTGTAAGATAAGCAAATTTATATCTTCCAATAAGCGTGTGAGTTTTACAGCTGCTTCATGCAGTATAATGGCTTCCAAGAACTCCTTCTACAAATTTAAGTTGCTAACTACTGTTTTTCATTTTCTTGCTCAGATTTCAGTATTGATAAAACATATTATACATATTGCAGACAGACCAATACATACTATATTTTGGCCATGTTCCACCTTCACATTTTAGGAAAGAGAATACCAATATTGTAGTGCTTTTCTGCCACTCATTGTCAGTCTGCTAGCCATCTGCCTAAACTAGATGAAGAAGATTTCAATCACAGACTACAGTAGTGCTAGAAAGAGACATGTAAGGTGTTACTTCTGACTGAGCTACTAACATAATTTTGATCAATATTAACAATGTCCTTTGTATGATCATTCATGTTACAAAATGCTAAGGGATAATATACTACATATATACATTGTGAGGGCGGCACGGTGGCGCAGTGGGTAGCGCTGCTGCCTCGCAGTTGGGAGACCTGGGGACCTGGGTTCACTTCCCGGGTCCTCCCTGCGTGGAGTTTGCATGTTCTCCCCGTGTCTGCGTGGGTTTCCTCCGGGCGCTCTGGTTTCCTCCCACAGTCCAAAGACATGCAGGTTAGGTGGATTGGCGATTCTAAATTGGCCCTACTGTGTGCTTGGTGTGTGGGTGTGTTTGTGTGTGTCCTGCGGTGGGTTGGCACCCTGCCCGGGATTGGTTCCTGCCCTGTGTTGGCTGGGATTGGCTCCAGCAGACCCCCGTGACCCTGTGTTCAGATTCAGCGGGTTGGAAAATGGATGGATGGATATACATTGTGAATAGATAGAGCTTACCTGACATCTCTGCGCACCCAAAACAGTGCCAAGAAGGATGCTTTTTTTTTTACCATATTAGTCCTAATTAAAGTAAAACATAAGGAGGAATCAAGAAGTGGACAGCACAAAATATCAAAGAAAGGTTGATCTGATTTCCTCATATTACTGTTGTTCTAAAAGTTGTACTACAGGACAGCCTTCTATTGAACAGATCAACTTTAAAGCAGGGGCTGAATCAAAAGGCACTATATTCCAGATCCTTTAAAAGCTGCTAAAAACTTTCTTTAGAATAATTACATTTGCTTGAGAAAAAGAAGGATGGTCAAATTCAAGCGACACTGTAAAAAGATCAGGAGAGAATTTGAAAGTATCTGAATATGTTTTTTTTGTGACTTTTCATGAGTACATTTTCATAATGATATACATACTGATATAAATATGAAGAAGAGCCTGCCTTTTGAGTATAAACTATTAGTTACTACAACTATTTAAATAAGACAATATAGGTAGATAAGGCACTGTGTAAAAGACAGACAGACAGGCTCAAAGTGCGTAAGTGACAGACAAATAGGAAAGACAGATAGCTAACTTGATAGATAGAAAGTCACTATATTATTAAGATAATAGACTGAGTGATAAAACAGAAGTTAAGTCCTCTTGTGAAGATTTCAAGTTACCAGTACATCCTCATCCTCATCAATGGCTTGTAGTGATTAAAAGAATGAAATTGCAAGTACAAAAAGGGTCCGCCATAGGGTTGTCGGGCTAACTATCCATGACAGGATGAGGTGCTTGTCAACCTTGGAGAACAATTGCTGCTTCTTTTGATAGACTAGAGCTGTTTGAGGTGTTTTGATCACATAGATTGGTAGAATGTCCTTGAGCAAGAAAAACTAGAGAAAATCAGATCAACCATGAGAGCAAATAAATAAGGAGACACCTCCTTCTGCTCCACTTTGCCAGAATTCACAGGCTGTTGTACTCTTTATATCAGGCAAGGTGTGTTACATGTTTTTATACTTGCTGATACCATATCAGCTTAAAGGATTAATATTTTAAGGATTATTAGAAACCACTTAAGAAGTGCCTACCATGATTACTTTTCCAGATTAATAGATCAAAATATAAGTAACACTTAGGTTTTATTCAGCGTAATAGCTAACTTGGCAACTGAGGAATTTCAATTGATGAACATTACTGGCCCAAACATAATGATACCAGATTATAGCTTCCAAATCTATTAAGTCTTTCCTTGCACTGACCATCGTAATAAATATAAACTAATGGTAGAACAGGAAATCTTTATATCGAATTTCCTAAATGAAACATAATACATGTCATTTAGAACCAATCCAACCATGTTACTGAAACACAAGTGTTGTTGGGAATTATTTAGCTATTTCCAATTGGAATTTTCTTATTAAAATTTCAGAGAAAATTGTAGCTTTCAAACTTAAGTCTGATCTCTTAGAGAAATTTTAGTTTGACTTTTGCTAAATCACAGCACAGAGACTGTTTTAACATAAAGGATCTTATGTATAATATATGCCATGATCATTATGCTTTCAGATTTATGTGCTGCTATTAATATCAAGGGCCTTTGCATTCTAAAATAAAAAGTACCTTGACCTAACAACTACACATTGTGATCCTAGTATTCTGAAGATAAATACTGCTGAGGTAGAAGGTACAGCCTGTAGCTATAGGGCACTAAACTCTACAATGATTACTCTACCAGTATTACAGAAGCCCCATGGGATCATTGTAGCAATGCATACTCATGTTAGTGCTGCTGCTGAGGATGTTTCATATTACTTTCTTTTATTACTTTTAAATTCTAGAAACTTTTTTGATTTGCCATTGCTAAGTTTATTCATTCTCATTCATTTTCCCTTAGCATCAACGGTGGCAACACATACTGTATGATGAACCTATTTTCAAACATACTCTATGTAAATAAAATTGTTTCCTGTAAAATCTTTTTCAGACTATGGCTAACGAAGAACAGTTAGAAACTGGACTCAAAACAAGGTAGCTCATGGGACTTACGTTTCGTGTCTTAAGTATTCATTTTAAAGTCAGGTGCTGACTCCTGGAAGCCTAAAGAAGTTTAATTGACCTCCTGCTAGATCATCAGAGCTTTGTTTATTGTCTGGTGACACCTTTAAATATTATTAATGAAGTTCTCATGACATCTAGAGCTTTTGTAGTTGATGTTTGGACTCATTGGGCTACAGAAATATACTTCGGCAGCCAGCATGAATTCTGCTTTTTCTCCACATTCTACATGTGTACATGGATCATGACAAGTCCTTACCTTACTCTGGCTCATCCTACTTTGACGCCATCTCTTCATCTCCTGTTCTTACAAACACCTACACAGTGCTTCCGTGTGATTATCTGCATGTTGCATATTCTTTACAGAGAAGACAGTTTTGAGAGAAGATAACACCCTAAATTTAGTGTTTTTTTTATAGGTGGTGTGCTAAGAAATTAAACAAGAAATCTGTAGGTAAGAAAATGATATTGGCCATCCCCTGAACTCTGACAAATTAAAAAGAAAAGTAGAGCCAGATGTTGAATACTGATTATCAGGCCAGTGCCACCAAATAAAAATCTGACAAACTTTGGCCCTTTCCATAACAGTGCTGTTGACAGAGCACAGGATTTAAATGCACCGTCAGTCAAAACAAATTCCTTAAAATCCCCAGAGAAAATCTGCCGATGCCTGTTCATCTGGAAAAGGTTAAATAAAGCCATTCTTAAAGCCCCAGGACTCCATCAAATCACAGTCAGAGCCATGTTGTATAAATAGAGGAGGCTTAGGACAACCGTCAATTTTCCCAGTAGTTGCTATCCTGACAAAATCTCCCCACAAGCAAGCACACAATTTTCCACAAAGCTTCACATTAGCATCTAGGTATTTGCAGACTCCTCTCATATGAGCAAAAGTCAATTTTCATGTTTTTGATATTAGAAAGACAATGAGTGGCTTTCAGATTGATGGTTTCCCTCTCTCATTTTCAGTCTGGACATACTGGGAAGCTGGGTCACTGGGGAACTTGTTCTCTGCCTCTAGAAGGGTGATGTTACTGAATTTGCTTAAAAAGTATCTTTACCTCATTTCTCCTTCCTTTTCCAACTTCAGCTCTGGTCAGTTCCTGGGATCCATGGTGTTCCTCTGGTGTTTTTCCCTCCCAATGCATTCAATGGATACCTTCTCTTCCTCCCTCTTTTTTGTAAGTAAACCATTTTTTACTCCATAGTTCCTTCTTTGGGATGCATATCATACAATCCCTATTACATCAATCTGGCAATAAGATGACACTTCAGCTACATCACTCTGCTTGGAAACTATTTTCATTATAAGTCTAACTGCAATCTCAGCCACCAGGTTACTTGTTTGAATTTATCACAATGTGTGCCCTACGTCTAGACAGTGGCACAGGTCCCTGTTCCAGTTCTCACCTGAGTTTGTGTGGCACAGTTGGCATATTTTTTCAAATGTTCTGGCATGATCTCTCTCTGGATTTTTGTTTTATATGAATCTGAATTTGTGTTGTGAGATGACACCACTGTCAACAAGGGGCTGGAGGCATTCACAGTGATGCCAGATCATAATAAACAAGATAAACCATAATATGAACTCAATCAATCAGATTTTTAATTTATTTTTTTGAAACATATGTGGAGCAATTTGTCCCCAAATACATGCTTTCCATACTTTCTAAAGTGTTCTTGTGAATATATCAATTGTATTGGTCTCCAAGAAAAAAACAGTTTGTTAGGAAATGCGTATAATAAAGTCATACTTCCTTCTTTCTTTCAAGATATGCAATACATTGAAGTTTTCTTGCCTAGAAAAAGTCTCAGTAGGCAAAAATCTTAATGGTTCTTGGGTAAATGCCTCTTTCTGTCATGGCAGTTGGCCTAACAAAAAAGCGCACAAACTTGCTAATCAAATTTCTTGAAATGCCCTCCCCTCCACCACAGCGTCCTTCTCTCCGTAAAAATTCTTTTAAAATGCCTTACAAGTTTACACTAAGGGTTTATAATACCAAGTATTCATCCTATCAATGATCAGTAAGTCACAGAAAGTGCATTAAAACATTTTACGTTTTGACATTGGAAATATCACACATTGTTATGCTCTGAAAATAAGTGGTTGCCTGTGTATGCTAACATACGAGATACATTTAATGAATCTGATTAGTTGTTTATTTTGTACACAAAATACAAAAATTGATACCAAAATGTTTTACATATAATGTATGACTTTTTTGTTTGCCATTTAACAACAACAAAGCTTTTAAATGAAATCTCAATTAACCTCCCATTCTCAAAAAAAAATCACAGACAAGAAGCAGATTACTGTGTAAACAGCATGTGTAGTGCTGTTTACTCTGTAATTCCACACAATAGGCAGAATTTTACAAACTCTCATGAAAAATAACTCCTATTTTGCACTGCCCTCTTAATAGCATTAATAAGCATTTGAAGTGGGGATCACAGACAGTTGGAGGGCTGTTAATGGCTGCATGGCTGTCATCCAATTCGCAAAGTGACTCTAATATTCAGCCCATATGCACCATGGGGATTATAAACACGTAGTGAGAGATGCAATATTGTCACCAGTCTTCAATGAAAGAGAAGAAAGAAAAGAGTAAAACAAAAGGAGTCAATCACAAGTATTATATTGTGACTTTCATATTTTACATATATTCTCAAACCCACATCATTCAGTTTAGGATTATGGAAGATTGAAGGCTATCCTGAGGCACAAGGCAGCACTGGACAGACTTCCAGTTCACTGCAGACCACAATCACACACACACTCAAACTAATTTAGAGTCTCCAGTGAATGTAACCTTTAGAGATATGAGAAATCACACAAAGCTCCACTCCCTCTCTGCTTTGAATGGTTACAGGGAAACAGGAGCCACAGACTTGCAGCCTCCGAATCAAAAAGCACAATTTAAGCCAACTGAGCTAAAGAGAACTTCATTTTCCCAAATGAGCAGGGAATCATATTAGAAATGGGCTATCATTCTTTTCAGTCTTGTTGCTCCTCGCTATACCAACACCTCCCCTTGCCCTTTCATGTCCTCACATGGAGATGATGGTCATGACCTCAGGACCTTGGAATCAGACAGCTCTGCTATACACAGCTGAGCTGAAATTAACTTTTTTCATTGAAATAGACATTGGACTTCTAACTGCAACTGAGAGGATGGCATAATCTCTGTCTTCATAATCACTGGCCTTCATTACAGTGAGAAATGTTGGACTACCCAGAGGAAACACCACCTGGGGAAAACTCTGGGTGTGTGGCACAAACTCAGGACAATGTGTCCATAAGGCAGGAGGGTCACCCACTATGCTGCCCAACTCTCAAGGTATGTTATTTAAAATTTTAACTAACATTATATAATATTTACAGTACGTTTTAAAAGAAAAATAACATTTTACTTCCTAAACTCACACAATCAAACTTACTTATTTCAACACACATTATAGTAGTAATTTTGAAAAATTTCATGAGAATTGTAGTCTTCCTATTGTTATCTTAGCATTAAAATAACTTACTGTTTCTATTGAAAATGCCAGTTTAAATGTCACATTAGATAGAACGTTCAGCTGTGTCTTTACAGTTAGTTTATGAGGCATAATTAACTGTGTAGCATGGCTGGGAAAGCAGACTATCTTAGGTAGGCAAAATGTTGGGGCACCAGCCGGGTTGCCCTGATTGACTGTAACAAAAACATACATTTGCACAGCTGCAAAAACAAAAACAAATATGGCTCTTAACATCCTCTTCTTTAATAGCGATCGTTGGCTACGGAGTTAGAACTCTGTCCTCCTCTTTTGTGGATCAAAGACTGATCATTGGTGCTGGAAGGGGCAGGGTCTTCTTTGAGCCTTGTGGGCGGAACTAAGAATCGTCCTTAGGTGGCTTTTCAATGCTACTGGGGAAAAAGAAGGTCCTTAATCCTCATTGTTTAATTATATGCATTGTACTTTCAAACGAGCATACAGTTAGGTCCATAAATATTTGGACAGAGACAACTTTTTTCTAATTTTGGTTCTGTACATTACCACAATGAATTTTAAATGAAACAACTGAGATGCAGTTGAAGTGCAGACTTTCAGCTTTAATTCAGTGGGGTGAACAAAACGATTGCATAAAAATGTGAGGCAACTAAAGCATTTTTTTAACACAATCCCTTCATTTCAGGGCCTCAAAAGTAATTGGACAATTGATTCAAAGGCTATTTCATGGGCAGGTGTAGGCAAGTCCATCGTTATGTCATTGTCAATTAAGCAGATAAAAGGCCTGGAGTTGATTTGAGGTGTGGTGCTTGCATGTGGAAGATTTTGCTGTGAACAGACAACATGCAGTCAAAGGAGCTCTCCATGCAGGTGAAAGAAGCCATCCTTAAGCTGCGAAAACAGAAAAACCCATCCGAGAAATTTCTACAATATTACGAGTGGAATAATCTACAGTTTGGTACATCCTGAGAAAGAAAGCAAGCACTGGTGAACTCGGCAATGCAAAAAGACCTGGACGTCCACGGAAGACAACAGTGGTGGATGATCACAGAATCATTTCCATGGTGAAGAGAAACCCCTTCACAACAGCCAACCAAGTGAACAACACTCTCCAGGGGGTAGGCGTATCGATATCCAAGTCTACCATAAAGAGAAGACTGCATGAAAGTAAATACAGAGGGTGCACTGCAAGGTGCAAGCCACTCATAAGCCTCAAGAATAGAAAGGCTAGATTGGACTTTGCTAAAGAACATCTAAAAAATCCAGCACAGTTCTGGAAAAACATTCTTTGGACAGATGAAACCAAGATCAAGCTCTACCTGAATGATGGCAAGAAAAAAGTATGGAGAAGGCGTGGAACAGCTCATTATCCAAAGCATACCACATCATCTGTAAAACACGGTGGAGGCAGTGTGATGGCTTGGGCGTGCATGGTTGCTAGTGGCACTGGGACACTAGTGTTTATTGATGATGTGACACAGGACAGAAGCAGCCGAATAAATTCTGAATTAGAAAATTAGAAAAAAGTTGTCTCTGTCCAAATATTTATGGACCTAACTGTATTTGTTGTCAGCTCCCATGCAAGCAGATCCACACCTATGATTAAAGAAAAAAGATTTTGTTGAAGGGTGTCGCACAATAGTTGGTCTCAGTCACTGGCTATGTCACATTAGATGACTAGAATCATGGGAGCACATCTCTGACTGCCTCTAATTCGCTAAGGTACTGTAAATAAAGACTGGGACTGAAAATTGATGGAAAAGTTGCCTGATGTGACATAGCCTTTAGTGACATAAAATTGTGAATAGATTAGATCAGATAAATGTTATTAATCCAATGGGGAAATTGAAATGTATACAGCAGCAGAAACATACAAAACAAGAATACAGATTTACAGGACAGATAATACATCCAATCAATCAATAAATAAATAAATAAACAACTTATCTACTAAAAAAACATAACTTGGACATCACAGAAGCAATAAAACTAAAAAAAGTTCAAATCTACTAATTAATAAGTTTTCGATATGTGCACGAGCGTGTCTGAGATGGATGACTGCGCTTCAAGAATTAATTGTTCTCATCAGCTTTACTACCCTTGACTAAATTTTATAATTTAAGAAAATGGATTCACAGATTCTTAATAAGTGAAGCAGTTTTTTAATGTGGTTTCCCTTGTTTAAACCTTTGTTATATTTTGTCACTATATGGCTTCTTCATAATGTCTGTACAATTCCTTGATTTGCAGTATTGCTCTAAAATGTTATTCATAACACTTTATGATTGTCATTGTTATAATGGTTAGTCTTTATGCTTAATGAAATCCTTCTGGTAAGTTATGACTATTGTCTTAGCATTTAAATGTAAAGAAATCTTAAATTGTTCACAACTTAATCAGCACAAACTTCTATCTCATTTATATCTTATATGTATACACCATAGAAGCTCTTTGCTTGAATATTTTCTCTTTGATATATAATCTTAACATACAGTAGTTAACAAAGTCTTAACATAATCCTGGCGTTTATGCTTTGAATGTGCAGATATTCTCTGGTTTGTCTTCTTGTGCCTCTACTGCTTTCCCATCTAAGCCACAAAATTAGTTTCACAGCATGTGAATGAAAGTGGCTAAGGCGGTTTGCTGTCACGTCTGTTACCTCATGAAATGGAATGCATGTGTGCAAAGTTATATTATCTCTACAAATTGTGTACAAAGTGCATAAGAGGAATCACAAGTTAAATTGCTCAGTACTTTCATGTCCAGTTTTTAAAATCCCAGGTACTTTCTTAGTCAATTGATGTAAGGTTTAGGTTAACATATTTTTAGATTCTTAATAAAAAGAGTAATTTTAGTGCAGAGTAACATGTTTGTTTTTTTTTTCCATCCAGTTTCTAAACCAAGGAGATAACAACTAAACCAGCCACAATGGGTACTCAGAAAGAAGCAAGCCCAGATGGCACATTGTAGCACAGAATTGCATGCACCTAAAACCCATTCATGTCAGACCAATTAAGACTTGATAGGTAACTTAACATGCATGTACTAAGGTGTGGGTGGGAACATCTATGTCAAGCCTTTTCTTTCTGCAGATGATTTTTCAAAAACTATTTCATGCTTTTGTCTCTTCACAGCTTAACTATTGCAATTCATTATACAATGGAATGAACAAGTCATCCCTGTTCGTATTTAACTGGTCCAGAACACTGCGGCCTGGCTTCTAACAGGTACATGAAAACATAATCACCTCACACTAATTTTAGTTTCTCTTCACTGGCTTCCTGTTTACTACAGGATTGAGTTTATAATGTGTGGAAAGATGCGCCCCAACACAGACAGGTAGACCACAGAAGTCCCAAAGCACATACGCTTTTATTTCTTTTCCAGCACACAGTACACAAATCACCATAAATAGCTCAGTCCCATCTTCTCTTTTCTTTTCTCTCTCTTTCTCTTCTGTTTTCTACCACCTCTACTCCTCCCTTTGCAAGCTCTGTGCTCCAACTCCGGCTCCTCAAATGGAGTGAGATGGCCTCTTTTATGTTGCTCCCTGATGATCTTCTGGCAGCACTTCTGGAAGTGCTGCAGTCCAGGGCTCCGGAATCATCCAGGCACACCCTGGCGGTGGCCACAGGCCCCAACAGAGTTGAGCTTCCAACCTCCAATCCCGTGGCCCTGATGCAAACCAGGGGGGCTGCCGTCTCATTTCCCTGGGGAGGTATTGTCAGGCGTCCCGGCTGGGCAAGAGCCCCAGCCATCTGCCACAAATGTAATTGTTTGTTTTAAAGTCTGAATGGTTTAGCTCCCTCTTATCTTACTAACCTCTCATACCCTTTCTCTCCAACACAATCACTTAGGTCCTCTGATCAGAGGTTATTGGTCATGCCACGGTCTCAACTTAAGCTTAGAGGGCTCCATGCCTTTTCAGTAGCTACTCGTAAGCTGTGGACTAGTCTACCCTTATATATTAGGTCAGCACCAAATTTGGTCACTTTTAAATCCAGTCTGATTTTTTTTTTTGCCTTAGCATTTTAAACTTGCAAGAGAGTAACATTTTTTAATCTATTTTTTATATTTTGGTAATTTATTTATCAATATATTTATTATTGAATTTATGGAAACTGTACAGAACTTTGGTCAACTGCTGTTGTTTTAAATGTGATCTATACATAAAATTGACTTGACATTGGCAGAATATACACGCTTCACATAAAAACTGAAGGTGGTGTTCAGGAAGTACTGTAATGAGGCAGCAGTGATAATTATTACATCACTGAGCCACTCCTTGTAAACACCTATATGGCCATTTTCTTCATTTAAAGGGTCACAAGAAGCAAAATCCTACTCCAGCAGTATTAGCATATGTGAGGAGTAGTGATGAGTGAAGTCCGCTGAGTTTGCTTTGCCACAAATTCAGCAAAGACATAGAAATGTTCATGATTTTCTGCAAACTCAGTAAAAGTCAATGGGAAAGAAAAAAAATTAGAACTAGTTTTCAGTGGACTATAATGGTGCACTTGTCTTTTAAGTCTCCCTGAGGGCCAGGGAAGCATCTCCCAACTATGCTGGATTGATTATTGTGGCCCAAAATGCAACTTGTGCTGTGATGGCAGTGCTCACCAACACATCACCATAAGTCCACAATACTCTGAGCCATGTTTTTCTCTCTGTGTCTCCCAAGTTCCTAACACTGCAACTACCTAACAGACATAGAGCCTGTGATGCAAGGGAATAAGTATTATATACTCAGGGGCTGTCCCTGTCACTACCCAAACTGCACTATAAAGTGAGGAGTAATCACATGTATAATCCAGTAGCGAAGTCGCAATGAATAATGAATCCATGCAGAGCAATGGAGTATTTTCATAATATTTTTATTATTGTCTGGTAATGTACCCCTCAAATAACAATAGTGCAAGTTTCTTTTTCAACGCTTGCAGGTTGCAAGTCCATCTGCAGTAAAGAAGGTGACTGATGAGTGTATACACAGTTAATTAATCATATATGCATAAAGTTCGGTTTCACCATAATTTGTGAGGTGGATTACGCTTACAGTATGCATGCTTAAACCTTCTGTGCATATGTGATGCAAGGTAACATGTATAGCAGATCAGATATTGACATCCCCATTTAACATTGGTTGCTACAGCTCTGTGATGTTATTCTGGCCAGGCAAAGCATCATGGGGTGCAGAGAAAAAAGACTTTGCCTTAGCCAGCTGCATGGGGAATTTTCAAGTAAATAACTGGCAAACAAGATCACTGGCGAACCCAAGAAGTAATTTAGAACAGGATGCCAATCATCTCAGGGTGTCCTTATTCAGTCACCCACTCTAACTCATATAGGGCCAAGTGGTATATCCTTCTACGTGGACACATGAAGTAGGTGCAAATTATTTCTGAGCAGTGAAGAGACCAGAAACTAAACCCTAGTTACTGAAATTGTGAGGCAGCAGCACTGAGCAGTGCACCACCGTGCTGATCACCTTTCCTATATCCATCCATCTAACCATTTTCTGAACCCAACCATTTTTATTACAGGGATGAAGCAAGCTGGGGCTGTGTCACTATTCCTGGGTGCAAAGTAGAAACTAGCCTTGGACAGTTTACCAGTCACTGTCACCAGTAACTGGACATACCCATACCTATACCAGTGGAGTTTAAAGCAGTCAAACCCTAACTCGAAGAGCGGATTGATTTCAATAACAAATAAAGAAGAAGACAATTATGTAGAAATTACAAACAATTATTAAAACGGACTTACACATTGTTTAAGAATTAAACATAGGGAGAGAAGGAGGGGGAGAGTATTAGCCAAATATATTAGTGGCAAGGAGAGAGCTTAGCAATTGCCTTCCAAGCAAAACTGATCTAATCCTAAGATACTGTCTTTGGGATGTAAAAGAAAACTCGGAGTACCTGAAGAAAAACCTACAGAGACATGACGTTACCATTTAATCTCTAAAAATTCTCTTCTTAAATCTATGTAATCTATCCTGAAAAATCAACCAACATCGCTTAGAAGAATTTGTGTTCCCGGATTGCTTCTATAGTTTTACAGATAATAAAGTTAAACTAGATGATTGATAATCTCTGCAATTTCCTTACGCAACTAGCCCTGTCCACTTTTTGAAAAGCGCCTTAGAAATTAGTGAGGTTTCTGCACTGTTAAATCACAGCACACATCTAATTTTTAATAACCATACTTGCGCCGAAAGAGAGTCAAGTTCACAGAAGAAATGTCAATAAATTCAAAAATTTATTTGAGTTGCTCACTCAAGGGGATAAAAATCTTTTGTACAGCGGATATTTATTGGATATAGAAAGTATTCCCTGAAAACCACATGTAATAGGATCTATACTTGGCATTTTAAACTTTAAAAGAGACAAATAGAAATGAAAGACTTTTTTTTTCCTTATTCATTGCAAAAATAAAATTTCAGAGAGAATTTCATTAAGGATTGGAATCAGAGAGTGGAATATGTCAAACATGGCCAACCACAGCCATTCAAGCATTTCTGGGCAGGAGGTTCCATCTACCAACTCATGGTATTTTGATCATTAGAAATGACATTTTGTTTAATGGTGTTTTACTGCCTATAATTTAGTTTACTATATTTCAAAGTAATTGGGTTCTTGTTATTGTCCCCAGATTTTTCACATTGCAATGCTAGCCCTCTTTCCATTTCAGAGGTTAAGATGAGGTACAATGAGTTAGCATTAAATTTTAGCTTTGGCTTTGCTGTAAAGAAAATGTTGTGCATCAGACCTTAACAAGGAGAAAAAAACCTTCAAGCTATTTCAGTTATATTGTTTGCTTATTCACCTTGTTGGGAGTAGCAGGATGGAGGGTACAATTGAACAATATTATTTATCCTGGCTACCTGGGTTGACACTTTTTTGGTTTACCGAAGCCTCATCACTTGAGCATTCTGATTCTTTCCAATCTGTCCACCTCACGCTTCAGATTGTTAAAATGCTTAAAACATTTGAGTTAAAAAATAAATGGTATCACAGTGATCCCAGGACAACCTGAAAAAAACCATGTTAAGGTAAGTTGAAAAATATAAGGACCTTTACTTCTGTGCATCAGATTAATTTTCAGGTTGAGAGAAGGTTCTGAAGAAAGCATGATGGTACTGCAGTAGATGACTCACAGTGTACAATAATACACTGTGCACATTGATGAAATTTTACAAGGCAAGACTGGTGAAAGCATTGGCTGACTTCATCACTTCTAAAGTTGTACAATGCCTGAGTCTTTCAAGCTTCAGTATACAGCAGAAACAATTACCACAAGAAAGCATGACGTTATCTTCCATGAATACTGTTCATTGCCAACATTTCCAAATATTGTATGAATGCTGAGTAAAGAGTGAAGGTGGTCTGGAGAAGGATGGATGGTTCCAACGTATGATCACAAAATAGGTAATTTTTTTACCCTTTCAGAAAGCAATTCAATTTTTATTGCTATTACCATGTTTTGTAAAATGTTTCCCTAACTTTTTTAGGATGGTGGTTGAAGTTGAGAAATTTTCAAGATGCAATATTTTTCAGACAGGAAAAAAAAATCAGTGCCATAAGTTTAGGCTATTTTGGGACAGCAGTCATTCTCTAATTGACCAACTTAAAGATGTGGGTTCACTTGAAGTGTTACAATGATCTCTATGTATTTATATAGTGACTTATACATACAGCATTAATCCTGTGTGCCCGATGTCCATCCATTCATTTGTGTGCCTTATTTTTCCAGTTAACAGTCACTGGGTGCTCAACACCAAGATCAGGCTCCAGCAGATATAAGGCAGGAATTGATCCTAGAAGGGACATGACACCACACTCTGGAACACACCAGAATCTATGCTTAAAATCAACATCCTAGAATATTTTCAGCCTCACACATACATGATAAACATATGCATGTTGGAGACAGAAGACAATACAACCAGGGTAATTGTAAATATGTACTAGCGCTAGGCAAGTGGGCTTAAATTATCCATCCTCCTCTTCATTAGCTTCTCCCCTTCATCAGCTTATCCATGTCAGGGTCGCAAGCATCCAAAATGTGCACAGCGGCACTGGGCAAGAGTCCAGGTGCTGCTTGAAGGTGACACAGAGCTCTTAAATAATGAAATTTAAACAATCAGTCTATCTATGAAAAACTAGATTTACTGAATGACACATCATAAGGTGCTTTATTAAAGTACGTAATAAAGCAAATTAAAGCAGTAAGCTAACTATATGCATTCATTTATTTTGCCAATCATCTCATTGAAGCATAAGATGGGCAGCGCTGAAGCACATCCATGCAATATCACCATCATCACTATGTTATCATTAAGCACAGCAGTTACCACTACAGCCTCAAGACTCTAGGATACTAGTTCAAATCCTGCCCTAGTCACTGTCTATGTGGAGTTTGCAGTTTCTCTTAGTGTCACTGTAAGTCATTTTTGGTGCTCTGCTTTTTCTTCAAAATCTCAAAAATCCATGTGTTAGACATTATGGCCATTCTAAATTGACTAGATGTAAGTGCATGTAAACATACTCCGCAATGGGTTGGTTCCCCATCCAGGAATGGTACCTGCTTTAACTCTCAAAGCTGTCAAGAAGGGCTCCATCCTCCATGGACCCTGAATTGGATTAAGTGGTTTGACAAGGATGGATCATAAATCATCAGTTCATAGCTCTAAAACTGATAGATAGATAGATAGATAGATAGATAGATAGATAGATAGATAGATAGATAGATAGATAGATAGATAGATAGATAGATAGATAGATAGATAGATAGATAGATAGATAGATAGATAGATAGATAGATAGATAGATAGATAGATAGATACTTGAAGCATTCAACATAGGCAGTGGGGAGCCACTTCAATTACCACCAATGTGCAGCATTCACCTGGATGATGCAAGAGCAGACATTTTTGCACCTATATGATCACCACACTTTAGCTATTAGGTGGTGAAGAGGAGAGAAAAAGATAGACAGTTAGAAACAGGGGATCATTAGGTGGCCAGAAAAAACAAGATCATGGTGAGCAATTTAGTCAGGGCATCAGGGTATGCCTTACACTTTCTGAAGGATGCCCAGGGATCTTTTATGAGCACAAGTAGTCAGGACCTCAGTTTTACATCTCTTCCGAAGGACAGCACTGATTTTTACAACACAGTGTCCTTTTCACTGCACTGGGACATTGGGATCCACACATACACCACAGGCAAAGCACCCTCTGCTGGCCTCACCAATACCTCTCCTATCCAAGTACTGATCAGGCCCAAACAGGCTTAGCTTCAGGTAGATTAACTGTTCCAAAGTACCTAGATAGATGTGTGGCATTCATCAATCCATGCATTTTCAAACCCACTTATTCCCGTACAGGGGCCTGGCTGCATTTGGCGTATGGCAGGGAACAACCTTGGAGGGCATGCCAGTCCATCAAAGAGTTTATTCATAAACACAACTACATGGATTGAACTTTCAGTTGCCAAAGACTTTAACGAAATTTGCTTAGGTGACTATTGACAGTAAGTGCACATGAAAGTCACAGGCGAGTCAGCATCAGGGGGGTCAACAAGTATCATAAAAGAGCCACTGTAGTAGACAATCTGTAGAGCAACAGATTGGTATTGACAGAAAGCCAGCATGTCTGGTAAGTTCATTCAATACAAGGGTTAAGGCAACAGGTAGGTTAAAACTTTGTACTTTCCACAATAATTCCATGGGCAAAAGTCAAAAATACATATGTTAAATATTTTAATCTAACTTTTGAATATATTGATTGTCTTTGTCAATTGATGTTTCCTGATTTAAAACTCGATGAATCGTGTCACAGTACAGTTATGTTGTTTCTCACAGTTTCACATCACTGGTCAGTTCCTGGGACACAGTAAGCCTATGTCCATCTATGGAGACAATTTTCAAAGGTTCTTATTGCAGGAAATCCTATAGGGGCCAGGTGCAAAGTGATCCTAATCTTTTAATCGAGCACAACAAAGGCAGACGCTTCGCATCTCAATTCCTTAAAAAATGGCATCCGAGAAGAAAGGTTTTCAGATTTACCATTGTTTTGCTTTTTTCATCCCCCACCACGCGAAACACAAAGGAGGGAAGCAAATGTTTTAAAGGCTGCCCCCCCCCCTCCCCCAGCCCCTTCTCCTCCCACCCATTTCCATAGCTCAGCTAAGTAGATTTTCATGTCTGTGGGGTAGAGTTCAGCCTGTTAATCATGCCGCGGATCCGATTTTCTTCTCTGTCAAAAATCGCTCTGCATTTTCGTGGAAATCCAGTTGCTTAACCATGTGTTAACAATTCAGTGCAGTAAAGATTCTCATTCCTGAAGCAGTGCTCTTTTATGCCACTGCCTTTAAATGATGACATTTTCAAATCTAAAGGGATTTTTTTTTTTTTTTGCTATTGTGCCTAGTCTCCTTGTACATCATTAAACGAAGGTGCAGAAGATGTGAGCCAGCAGCAGGACATCTGTTTACTTGGTGGAAAACATGTCAGTTATAAGCCTTTGCAGGCATTACAACCAGTGCCTCGGCTCGAATTCTAATCCCACAGGGACCATATATGACGCCATCCTAAGCCATTTTATGCCATCCCAGCAAAGAAGACAAAGGAAGAAAAATAACATGCCTGCAATAGATTTCTGCAGAAATGGTAAAGTGAAGTCAGTAACACTGTATCCAAAAAACTGATCATGGACTTGAAACTCAGTCCAAAGTGTTTTAGCATCACATCAGACATTCCACTGCATAAGCACCCCCATCCCCCTCCCGACAGAGCCAGGCAGCTGCTGCTCTGGAGAATCCTAGTGACCTAGATTCGGTTGTAGATTACTGTCGGCTCTAGTCTGTGCTGCTTTCACTTCTCTGCCAGGCTCAACTCCACATGGTGCACTCACTTTACTGCTCTGACCCACATCTCCATGGCAACTGCTCCTCCATACTCAAATGATGTACTGTGTGAGGCCGGGTGTGCTGGATACGTACATCTCTGTGACCTACAGAGCAAGGGTGCCCTGCCAGACTCCTCTCCCTGGCAGTTGTCATAGGAGCCATTTTACTTGTAAGAAATTAGAAGATGGCAGCACATGACCACTATGGGGCATTGCCAAATAACAAAAAAGAATAAAAAACAGCGACACAAGACAAGCTGCCGTTGATGTGAACCAATATTGCAATTTAAGCCCCCATCCACAAATGCTACATCGCTGTCTTCTTTTTACTTTGGAATTTAAAGATTTAGGACAGGCACTCACAAATTCATTTTATCACCAGTTTAGTTATCCGCAGTTTTCATGTTTTATTCTTCACAAGCGTTTTCATTATTCCCTTCCCCTAGGGAAATTCTGATTATTAGGGCTGTAACCAAATCCCATTGTGTACTCTTTGTTATAATGTGATTACAATTATTCGACTATAAATATCATAATCATTTGTACAAACGGACCCACATTTTCTTTCAGTACAGACTGAATGGCTACACTCATGAAAAGCAGAGCTATAAATGTCAGCATGACCATTTAGCAATAATTACATTTAAAGTAGCAAATTATAATTCTATAATAAAAAAGAAAAAAGCTACATTTTTGCACTTCTTCTGCTATGTGGCAGTGTACTATATTAACTAGAGTTTTGAACTTTAAACCACTTTGGCCCCAACCTCCATCTTAACCTGTTAGTGCTCCTTTTTCAACAAAAAAGCATATAATGTATCCTCACTATGTAAGGATAAAAGCATCTGTTGCATGTTTAATAGAACTGCACATCATTAGTTTTACCACACAAGCATACAACTTTACTCTGCAGTGCACCATTAACAGCAATGGAAGTCCTGTCCTGCCTGTAACCAATTGCTGCTGGCATATAAACTGGAGCTGCGGTGGGCTGGCGCCCTGCCAAGGGTTTGTTTCCTGCCTTGTGCCCTGTGTTGGCTGGGATTGGCTCCAGCAGACCCCCCGTGACTCTGTAGTTAGGATATAGCGGGTAGGATAATGGATGGATGGATGGATGGATATAAACTGGAGTGTCTGATTCTGAATTGGGTTAAACAGCTTTGAGAATGTCATGGTATTGTAGCAACCTCCGCGTCAGGATTGAAAAGATGAAAAAACAGAAGGACGAAGTAAGGATCACAGAACAGTTTACTGGAACAGTAAAAAAAACACATGGTTGTAAACAGTAAAAATGTATGTCTTTGAACAAGAACTATGCACAATTTCCTATTGTTCTGGCCCTATGAGACACCATTAAAGAAAGAAAAACAACGCTGACTTCGTAATGCAACAACGCCTTTCTTCTCAAACCTCTCTACCCGAGACCCAACCCTGCTCCCATCTCCTCCGTTCCAGGTACGCCATCCCCTTTCCACATCAATCATACCCCCGCTGTCAGTCCTCCGCGCTGTACTCTGCCCTCCCTCAATCAGACCGAAAAGTCACTCCCAAGGGCCTTCAACCTGGCTGGGACATTACAGTATTTTACTAATAACAGCAACACCATCACATTTCACAAGATTACATTACACTGCCAAAGTTTAACAACCAACCTGGACAATACTAAGACTAAACACATACACACATCATGGATCACTATAGTGCTGTGGCCGACAGAAGATAAGGGTCAAGTAATCATCACCAGTCTACTTGCAAAGATCAACCCTGGCTTGAATATTAGAAATACAGAAGACAAACTACTACAGCATTCAACAATGGGAACTATAACTATATCAATATATCAATTTCAAACAATGTTTTTTTAAAAAAAAAAAGTAAATCTTGTAGAAAATCTCAACATACTTGTCAGATCCATCCATCCATTATCCAACCCGCTGAATCCGAACACAGGGTCACGGGGGTCTGCTGGAGCCAATCCCAGCCAACACAGGGCACAAGGCAGGGAACCAATCCTGGGCAGGGTGCCAACCCACCGCAGGTGGTTGTATCTGCGAAAGAAAATATAAGAACTTCTTTTATATTTAAGAATTTGAAAAGAACTATGAGATAATGTTTCATATTACTTTATTCCCATACATTATCCATATTGAAATATACATACTGGCAAAGTGGAACAATGATAAGTGCCTCTGCTCCACAACATCCCAGGTTCAAATCCCTGCCTGGTGATGCGGAGTGTCTGTGTTTGGGTTTTCCTTCCACATTCCCTTACAGACTTACAGGGTGATTCTAAATTGGCCCTGTGTAATAAATGGTTATATCTGTTGTGTCATTATTACTCATTTGATCGAGTGGCATGCTGTTGTGTGTTCTATTTTTCAAAAATGAAATTAAAATTATATATTTTGTAAAAGAGTGAAAAGAGACAAAAAAGAAGCTTTGGGGCGCCAAAGGACATCCTTTGTAATGTTACAGTAAGAACAAAAATGCTGAAAATGTAAGATATACGTCACATGTGATTTCTCATCAGCTCTTGCAACCTGGCAAGAGAACTGATCCTTCTTGTCTAGCTGGGAAAGCAGAAAGGTTGGAAGTGATGTCAGTAACCTTCCAGAGAGTTCTCCTCCACTCTAGGGAAACAAAAATGGTGTCAGCAGTGGTGTCATACAAAAAACCTTCCCCATACTTTTAGTTGGATCCACACCCATGAGACACTCCTGATGCTTAAGTAACAATATATAAGAAAAAATAATAAGTGCATACATTGATTGAGTGTGAGCCTTGGTGTGTGTCAGATGGTCTTGTGATGGACTGCTGTACTGTCCAGGGTTGGTTCCTGGTTTACTCCCAATGCTGCTGAGACAAGCTCTGGGCCCCATGACCCTGAACCGGATTATAAATTGTGCAACAAACCACTATTGTTAATTTTATTTATTTTTGCCTACACATTTAGCATAGGTATTCTCTTTAATTTCCCCTTTTAGTTAAAACAGTAATGAAAGGGGAAATAGACGCCTTTAGCAAAAAAAAAAAAAAAAAGCAAAATGATAACAAATGGGAAATTGGATGACACTTAGCAGTTACTCGATTTGTAGTTTTCTTTCTTTCTTTCTTTCTTTCTTTCTTTCTTTCTTTCTTTCTTTCTTTCTTTCTTTTAGAAACTACTTGTATACACTATGACTGTCTGGCTTTAAAACCAAACACTTACCTCTCCCTTCCTCTTTCTCTGCCTCTGTGAGTTATATTGATATGCAGATATGTAAAGTCCCAGTGCTGACATTGTCACTAAATCTCAGCTCCTGCCTCCCATCCCCCCCGCATAACACTTCCTCATTTTCCAGCTTTGTGAATATTCTGTCCTAAGCAACAAGCTTTCATATGCTAATAGTTGGATACCATGGCAACTCTTAGAAAAGAAAAGATTTGAAAACAAAAGCATCAGCACAAAGAAAAAAAATGCAGATAACTACAGTATACTGTAAACCACACTGAGGACAAATAACCCTGACTTCCCTTTTAAACATCAAAACTTTGGCATAGATCTCTCTGTTCCCTTGTTTTTAGTCATCATTCTGATACTAGTTGCATTTGCATTCCCCTTGTCTCTATCCTATCAATGAATCAGCACCTGAGGAGTTCCTATTCATCAAACTGTAGGACCTCTCCTTACTTACTGTTTTTCAATAGTTATGAGGCAGCGCAAGACTTGGTAAAAGTGGTTTGATGAAGCCTTATGTAAAACTTTACGATTTAGTAGACCTAAAATTTGGAAGACAATTATTTCCATTCACTTTAATCTAAATGCATTGCCATGTGAACCTTCAATAAAATAAGAATATCTAAAAAGTAGTATCATGTTTAAATCTGTTAAATTCCATTCAGGGTCGTGGGGGTCCAGATTTTATCCTGGCAGCTTTAGGACCACTCCATCACAAGGCCTATTCACACGCACCCATTCACACTCATTCTTGCATGGTTAATGCCAATTAGCATAATGCGCACAATTTTGGGGATGTGGAAACTGCAGTACTTGGAGGAATATCTATAAATACACTCAAGAGTGAGATTCAAATAAGCAAAGAACTTGAAATATGGCTAAATATGAAAAAACCAAAAAGTTGGCTCCAGGGAGAAAGAGGTCATAAAAGGAGTAATGGGTATGGGTAAGTGATGACAAAGGAAAAGACTACAAATAAGAACACTGCTAAAGTCTATGTCAATTTACGTGATTTTTCCACCGATTTTTAATTAGATAGATAGATAGATAGATAGATAGATAGATAGATAGATAGATAGATAGATAGATAGATAGATAGATAGATAGATAGATAGATAGATAGATAGATAGATAGATAGATAGATAGATACTTTATCAATCCCAAGGGGAAATACAACAATTATAGCATTCATTTACATAATCTTAGCAAGCTGGAGGCAGTGAAAGGTATGCTCCTGTGCAGTCACTCATTTAATGTGATATATCCAATGATTCACTCAAACTAGTCTGCAACATCATCCAATAAAATCTAACAGATCTGACTTTGCCTTAAGTTGTAGAAGCAGGCTCTGTGTGCATGGGAGCTGACAACCAATGAATACTTATCTGGAAGTACAATGCATAAAATGCAGCAATGAGGAATAAAGAAGGTCAGTGTTTTGGATCTCACAAACAGAAGAAAAACTCATCTGTCTAATACCTTGTGTTTTATATACCATGACAGAATTGAAAAAAGAAAAAAAGGGGCAGAGATTGCATCTGAAATCACCAGCGCTATTAACACTTAGTACGGAGCTGGATCTTTCAGGCAGCACGCTATTGGCTGACAACAAAAGCGGCAAACATGAATGCATAAGAAGGTTGGAACTCAGTTGGTAAATGTGGCATAGGCAGTGCTATTCAGTTGTTTAAACTGACATGGTCTGACAACAAGATCAGCCACCTCAGTTATAACCTAATCTGATATAACCCACAACTAGAAATTATGTAACGTGACATCGGCTTAATATGTTTGGTAGGACAAGCACAGAATGGAAAGGGGAAAACTTCAGGACAACAAGTAAAATTACAAGAGGTTCTTTGTGGTAAGAAAAAAGGTAGAAATAAGGATCAAAAATAATTCATAGAAATTAGGGAAAGAATAAAATAGTGTCACACAGACACATATTACAAGAGGGTGCTGGAGGCTCTGCACCAGAAGTAAAACAGGATGGATTTAGATGAGATGCAGTCACTATCCTGTCTTCTTTTTTCCATCCCATAGAGGAGGACTCTTGAGTGACACCACTTCTGGCAGGCTTTGGGGGCCCTCCTTCTTTTGGACAACACCAAATAAAGGAATAAACCCAACCAGAGACTGGCATTCATTTTGAACAAACATCTGTATGAATCACACTTGTCCACAGAAGCCCTTTATTTTGAAGACTTTACAGAACTAAGGAGATTAGTGCTATTTGCATTTGTTTTGGTTTCTTTTCTCATTGTTTATTAGAATCGATGCTATTAAATGGGGTGCACTGAGAAGACCCCAACCCTTTTACAATGACTTTTGTCTGTTCTCTTTTGCATTTGCTTCAGAATAAAACAAAGCCTTACTTAATTAACATTTTCACAGTAGGACTGGCACTCCAGCCACCGTAAAAAACCTCACACTTTTCCAGTGTGGTGCTGAGGTGTCACCTGCTGCACTTGGGTTCCAATCCAGGTGGTTACTTGTGTGGTGGATGCGGCAATGAGCTATCAGCGCATGCTCCCAACCTTCACAGTAGAAAAAATACAATGACCTATGTGAATAACTTGAGGATGAACTGTTGAGAAGTGAAGAATTAGGAGGAAAAAAGCAATGGACTATACCTTAATAAAATGCGACAAAATAAAGATTGTATAACATAACTAAACAGTCTCAAACTTGCTAATCCAGTTTAAGGTCACAGGCGCTAGACATAGGAGCAACACCATAGAAAAAAGAATAATAATAATAAAATAATTACAATAATGGTGTACATGTAGAACAGATATGATGCAATTACAAGAGTGCCAAAGTTCAACCTTGATTATTTAATATCAAGTATTACTATGGCAAGATAAATTCTGGAAAATGATCAATTTGCAATCAGAATAACAGAGAACAAAGAGATCCAGCAAATAAGGAAGAAGAAAAAGCCCTAAAGATGAGAGATTTCACCATCTAGACAAAATAACTAAAGCAAAGGGAGAAAATATAGTATGGGAACAGGGAGAAACACGTAATCTTTCCAGATCAGTATATAATGACAGAACAAGGGATGAAGATCAAACAAGATCAAAAAGGTAAGTGCAATCCATTTAGAGGTCCAGGGAAGACCTCTGAAGGCATTTAATCAGTTTAAAAAAAAATTGATGATGAGCCCTGTCACTAATTACTGTATGTTGCGTTGTCTAAAATAAGAACAGAAAGGGAACAATAAAAGATAATAAGTGAAACTGAAATTGGAACAGAAATAAATTCTGTGTCTAAAGAGAAGAAATGGAAAAAGCAGAAGTAAATGATTACAGACACATGAAAACCTGCAAACTATACCCGGTGCAACCATGCAGTCTTGAATAAAGTATTGTACTTTATTAAAATAAGCATGAAGGCCTTTAACATACTATAAAGTAATAGCAGGACAAGGTCTATTGATAATTAAGTGTGCACAAATAGCTAGGTCAAGCCAGGCTTTTTATTTCTATTGGGGATATCTATGTTTTTAATTCTTCAATTTAATTATATTTAATGCCTTTATATATTGCAGTGCAGTGAAATGCATTTCTTACTAGTCCCATGGGTTTAGGTATATGTAGCAAAAGTACTGCACCGGGTACAGTGAAACAGCAAAACCAAATTACCAAACAGAGTGGTGACAATTAAACAAATAACTAAATACATACTGTAAGTAGCTAATCCAGATTAAAATTAACAACATATAAAAATAAATATCAGAAGCATCCTTAATAATTTTATCCATCCATCCATCCATTTTCCAACCCGCTGAATCCGAACACAGGGTCACGGGGGTCTGCTGGAGCCAATCCCAACCAACTAATAATTTTATATATTTTTCAATTATAAACCGAATCCAGAACATTAGAAGTCTGAAGTCTGCCCAACTTGCTATTTCCCAAGTAATTGTGATGTTAGCAAGTTCAAAATGAGGACATCATCAACCGGAGTAATTTGTGGATAAAGCTCAAAATACTTCAAGCATGACATTTCTACATTGATTTAAGCTGAAAGGAAAATGATGCAAGCAAATCTGGATCATTTTATGATAAAATCTAATAGGGAATGTAAACTTTAATCAAGAACAATCCATCCATTTCACTGTATTGCATGCATTCAATATTATACATACAACTAGCAAACATGCAGACCTCCAGTCCTGAAATAAAGGTGGTTCATACAGAGCAAGCTGAACATTTGCATTTTGGCCACACCATCTTTTGTTTTAAATATAAAACAAATATCATCCCACAGTGAGCACATCACCAATAATACTTTCAGAAGTAATGCCCCCCAACCAAACTTTGATGTAAAGAGTTAAAAAGAACGTTTACATTTAAGCAGAAGCTGTAAATATTTGTTGACTTCCTTCTTTGTCAGCATACATTTCTCTTTTATTGTCATTCTTTAGTTTGGCATTGTGGTGTATGTGGGGCACGTTGATAGGCCATAGTATTAGCTATCTCTATATTCAGTTCTTCGTTCTTCATCACTGAAGTGCCTCTTGTGTTTGGCTTGTTGCTCAGGAGAACACCTCTTGAGTTCTTGTTTGCACTATCACGGTATGTAGCTCTATATTTTGCAATCATAATTATCTTTTTGTTGTAAGGAGAGGAGCACAAGTCAGTTTGTGCAAAAATTTGTCTTTGTTGTGTGTGCAATCTGTAACCCCTACTTGATGCAAAGCAGATGGCGCTGCTGTTCTTCTTCTTCCTATGAGCGGCATCAGCAATGTGCTTCATGCTCATCAGATGTTGATGGTGTCCTTTTTCTTTCTGCCATGTCATCCTCTTCAGCAGTATTCTGTAAGAAAGACACAAATAGAGAGCAGCATGGCGTAGTGGTTAAGGCTTTGGACTTCAAACCCTGAGGCTGTGAGATTAAATCCCACTACTGCCCATGTAAATGTACAGATAAACAAACCCCAATAACTTCATGGAGGTTGCTACTACACACATTTTTGCTTCACCAACACATAATACATAATAAACTTTGATTAAGAGCAAAATTAAAGTTCTAGCCCCCTGTGGTTCTCATGTAATCGTCTGGCAGACACAACCCTTAGCAGATATATAGTTTGCCTTTTTAATGAATGAAAATAAATCAGAAACACAAAAACTGGTCTATTTGGTTGTCTTCTTAAAAAAGTCATCCTTTATGTTAATCTCAACAAGTTCAGGTTCAAGAAAATGTGTCATGTATACATATTGCGATGAGATTCTTACTTTCCATGTCACAGATTCTTATTTGTCAGAGATTTTTACTTGCATGCAGCAGACTAGTGAAAGATGTACAACAGCAACAAAAGACAAAAAATAAAATAGAGTAGATCAATATGCTTGATATATATGCAAGAAAATATACAGGTACGCTCATGCAATTTTTAGTACAAGCAGCTGTTTGGCAGCCTTTGTACCTGAAGATATAAACTGTCCCTGTATTGGTTGTATTTCTATTAATGGTCCTCTACCATTTAATAGAATATAGAATGGATAAAAGTGGCAGGCAGGATAGCTAAGATTTTAATAATACTGTTTTCCTTTTTAAGGCATCATGAGTTATATATTTGTATTTGAGTGCTTTAATGCAAAGTGACTGTGATGGGGCAGGTTGGCTCCTGGCTCCCTCTTCCATTATGGAGGCCTCTTGAAAGCAAAACCGTCAATAATGTAACTGGATGAGGATGGCAGATGAGGACAAAACCCACATTAAGCAAGGGGATGGTGTGAAAGTGATCAGTGCTTTTATTAAAAACCAAGTCCAAAACAAGTGTTCAAAAGTGCAAATAATGCAACAAAAAGATGTAAAGTGGAGGTTAAAAACAAATCAAAAATATATTCCTTTAAAAATGAATGAGGTTAAAATCAGCTAGCAGGAAACTGTCTTTACTAAAAAGCCTGGTGACTTCTTCCTCACTGGTGGCTCCTCTGCTTATTCCATATGGGCCTTGAAGCAGAGGAACCACCCTACTGACATACACAGCTGACCGTACGCAGGTCCAGATCCCTGCCATCCCATGGCTACGGCATGGTTCACTCTCCGGACCTAGGCTTGTGACCCCAATGGCCATGGCACTCACGTTGGAGCTCTCCCCTCCAAGCATCCTCAATCCCCACTGCCTTCCTGCTCATCGCTATGCCTGCCCAAATTGCTCAGCTGGAGCGATCACTCCTTCAGTCCCCTGGGCGTAAGCCTCTCGTGCCACTCAAGTGGCTCTTCTTATCAGCCGCCTGCCTTCTCTTCCTCGATCCTGCTCTCTTCAGCTCACTTACACCAGCTCCTTCCACCTCCTTCCTTCTCTCTTTCTCTCTTTAACCTCCATTTTTACTCCTTTCTCAATTCATGATTCCCCTCTTGCACTCATGCTTCCCTTTTAAAATGGGGACATGGCACAGCTAGGCAATAAGCAGCTCCTGGCATCAATTAGGGTCGTATGTCATACAGGAACCACTCGCCACACGACCACGCCCCCACCACCACACGAGAATACACTAGTGATTGCAGTGATTATTTATTTAAAACGCCAAACAGCTACGGACCTTACTTTACCACAGTGACATACAAAAAAGGTCAACATAAATGAGTAAAACATCAGTCTGGGGGACTGTCTGGGAGCAAATGTCAAAAAACAAGGTTACAAAAATGATTATCACAAGTGAAGAGCTAGGAACAAAATAATTGTTCAATTAGACAGAAATTCATCAAAGCTCAGTTGGCATTTGGTGTCTGTGAAATTTATTATGGGTACCACAAGTCTATTTGGGTTTGTTATTTAACTGTAACTTTATATATTGTGGCATACAACTGGGGACCTTGCTCCACCGGGACCCCTGGAGAAGGGAAGGACCGGGAGAGGGGCAATATCTTCCCCATGGCGAAAGAGGGCAGCCCCCCTGGATTACATCAGGGACACGGATTGGGAGCTTGGAAGCTCAACCCTGTTGGGGTCCGTGGCCACCACCAGGGTGCACCTGGACAATCCCGGAGCCCTGGATGGCAGCACTTCCACCACACCACACAAGTGTTGTTGGAAGAGGAACCAAATGCACTTGGAGTGCTTCCAAGTGCCCATGCAGCACTTCTACCACACCAGGAAGTGCTGCAGGAAGTTCATCAGGGCTGTGCAGAAGTGAAAAATAAAAAGTGTGTGTTCTGGGTCTTCTGTGTGTCCTGTGTCTGGGCGTCTTTCAATATATATATATATATATATACAGTATATATATATATATATATATATATATATATATATATATATATATATATATATATATATATATATATATATATATATATATATATATATATCAAACTTATTTGTTTAGCTAACAGCCAAACAAACAGCCTGTCCCAATATCTCATCCAGATATTTCATAAAGATTGATAAGGTTTCTGCTTCAACTACCCTGTCCCAGTAGTGTCTTCCAGACTCCCACAAGCGTTTCCTGGCTTTAGTATTTACCCTTAATTTCCATTGGTGTCCTTGTCTAAGTCCTTTCCTATTTAGTTGAAGCAATTCAGCTTGTTCTACCTTATCAATGCCTATAAGAATTTTGAAGACCTAAATTAAGTCCCCACACAGTATCCTTTGCATGAGACTAAACAGGTTTAAGTCTTTAAGAGTAGGACATGTCCTTAAATCCTGGGATGCACTTTGTTACTCTCTTCTGAAAACCTTCAAATGCTGTTATGTCCTTTTATTAATGTGATGACCAGAACTGCACACAATACTCCAGGTACAGTCTCACTAGTGTCTGTAGCCTGGCAGAACTAGCAGTGTAAGGGAGAATTCCTATTCCCAGTGGCATACCAGGCATGGAGGAGATGGTAGAAAGTTGCCAGGTGGGCCCTTTCTAAGTGTAAAGTTTTCTTTACCTGAGAGAGAGAGAGAATCGCTGCTCTACTTTTATTTCATAGTCAGCATACAGTGTGGGAAGGTACTGATTTTAACAGCTAGAATATAAAATCAATGGGTGGGAAAAAAGTGGTGCAGATTATAATATGTTGTAAGGAAGTTATGAACAATGTAGTCCTTTAAAGGTACACAGACATGTCTTCTACCATTTTTCTTTTATGGCATGCTTGATGGTCTGGGTTGGCATCAGGTGCCATGTCCATCTTGAACCTGGGACCATCAATAATCATGCCTGAGATGTGCTGGGAAATGAGAACATGTAATGAACAAGACTAGGTTCAAAGGTGCAGTAGTGCTTTTATTAACAGCAGTCAATACATCAAGTAGTGTCCAAAGTGCAATGCAATTTCTTATATTAACACATAAATAAATATTCCTTAATAAAAAACCAGTATTGAAGATTAAAAGTAAAATACATAAATCCAAACAGGTTAAAAAAGAGGTTAAAAGTCACAAGCAGGAACAACCTTTCATGAGTCACATGCATAAAAACATTCCTACTGCACACCCCTTAAGTCTGCTCTACAGCAAAAGATGCCTCCCAACAAACAGAGTCCTCCTAAAATTTGGCTTGAGTCCCTGCCACCATTCCTTGGTATTCAACAGAGAACATTTGCGAGCCCCGGTCCCTTCTACTGCTACCATCTCACGGCATTCAACAGGCAGTCACTCGGAGAGGGTGGTCGCTCCTGCTCTCTAATGCTCAGTAGCAGTGACCTTTGTCCCTCGAGTGACGGCCATGCTCTACTCCTTGCCTTAACTGCACAGCACTGGCTCCACCATGATCCAGCCTCTTATTTTCTTTCTTACTCTTTCTTTCCTTTAACCTGCTGATTCTTGTCAGTTTTTCCATTTTGTTTTGTCTCTCTTGCCTACCTACTGAGGCTTTCTTTTATAATGTAATGGATGCTAACAATGAAACTGACTGCCGCACAATTCCACACAGAGATGCAAGCTCACCAGTTCCCTCATCAACACCCTGCAGCTGCTCTGCCACACCAGTGCATGCACCTACACTCGTCCAGAGTCCGAGCAATCCATGTTTATTTATTAAAAGTTGCTCATCACCACAGACCCACAATGTGCTTCATCATAGTATGGTTGTTTGAAATGATGAGTGGCTCAACCTCACATAGACAGCATTCTCTGTTGTTGTCTGTGTGGATTTTGCACATCCTCAGCTGTGCCTGCATGGTTGTTCCCTTCAGGGACTGGTTATCTCTAAAGATATGTATATTAGGTTCACTGGTGAAACACATTAGCCTTGTCTGGGTGTTCATATGAGCAGCAATGCAATAAAATGAATCCTATATTGATGCCAATATTACTGGTAGTCTCTTCAAACCATAACCCTGAATTGAATTAAGTGGGTTGGTAAATGGTATGTTATGTCTGAAATGGTAATTTGCGTCATTTAAACATGCCATAGAGGAGGAGTTGTTAATTGGCACCTAGGCAATACATGATAGCACCATGCCTTATTGTCAGTTATTGTCATTCTATCCACCTGTTTAATTATATGAAATTGTCCAGTTCACACTTGCATGGAACTAACATCCATTAGCAGACATAAAGCACGAATAAACCCCCGTCCATAGTAAAGCACAATCACACAAAGGCCAGCATTCATTCATAAGGGGCAGTAAATAGTCATCGTTAGTAAGTCTAATCTGCATGCCCCATAATTGTAGAAAGGTATGGGGTACCTGGAGAAAACCTAAAAGACACAAAAAAATGTTCAGGCTGGGCGATATACCCAGTGCCTGTAATCATTAAACAGCGTGTCAATCTATTTTAAATGATTGATTTATAATAATTACAACAAAAATCATTTAGACACACCCATTTTCTTAAAGCAGTGGCCATTTAAAAATCTTGATAAAGACCCAGACCCCATTCATTCTTCTCAGCAGGAGAGTTAATAAATCAACACTCCCTTATAAATAGCCTGCAGCCGATCAATTCAGTTATTAATTCAGCCCACCAGCACCGTGCTGGAATATTGAACTTGCATTTCAGGTGATATGAAGGAGTTATGCAGTGAGGGGAATTGTCATATGGGAAGGAGGATGTGTAAAAAACAATCAGGTTTCTGCGATAACAGGCTTCTCAACCTGGTCCACATGAAAACCATCTACTACGACTTTCTCCCTTAAAATTTTGTTCAGGGTTCCTGTATGTACTGTAAAATGTTTTTTTTCTTGCACCCTAATCAAAATTGCTTGAACTCAAAAGTAACATAAGATATTTAATATGAATTCTATTGTTGTTCTCTAGTTTCTCACACCAAAAAACTGTATATTAAATTTATCTTCTTCTTTTTGAAAACAGTATGGTTTGATGTTGCAACAATAATTAATTGAAATAATAGTAAAGCATTGGATTGGCTCTATCAACCCAGAAAATTTGCCAGCTATTACTTCTTTTACATTATCATCATTTTTGGAGTAAAATTAAGAGTACGAAGTATCTTCAGCTCAGGCAAAATGCTCTCTTCCGTGCATAGCTGGGATTTTTCTGTTTATTCATCATTTTGATGAACCATTACAAAATGATGGGGATGCTATCCACATGCACACATCCTACTTGGTGTACCTAACACTCTTTGGATTATTGAAGGAAACAGGAGTACATGCAGGGAGAAAATGAAAGCATTGACAAGAACTCTGAAGCTGTAAGAAATTTAAGGGCATAACAGAATATTTGAACCATCAAAAAAACGTACCTCTTTATTTTGACTTTTTCTTAATTTCGTTAATTTTCCCTCAGAGTGGGTCCAGATGGTGATTGTCTCTTATCATAAAATGCAGTTTAATTTGTTGCTTTATAGACTAGTCACTAATCGCTATCTTTGTGTTTTCTTTTTCTTTATGTGCCACTGATGACACAGCCAAAGTATGTTGCAGCTGGGAAGATGAAGAGAACTCCACAAGAATATCCTGTTAATGTTGACACATTCACATACTGTAGAATGCTATAAAGGAGGGTCTTTGGCCTTGTAACCCTTAGAGGTTTATTTTCTCCAGCATCCTACCAGCTGGTGTTTTTGATTTTCCCACCTCCCTGTCCCTATGAGCATAGCATTTGTTTATTAAGCTGGACGTGTACTTTCTCAGTTCTCCTACCTCACTTTCTTTTTATAACTCTTTTAACTGTTATTATTGTAAAGGCCTTTAAGCTACTTTCATGTGTGAAAACGTACTATTTAAAAAAGGGTTGCTGTGAACTGAGAATATGGATACCTTTTCAATTAAACTTTAGCCTATTGGTCTTTTTTAGTCTTCAATAGGCTCTTATGCAAAGATTAAAGTTACTGATGAAGGCAGGCCAACACGCCTACAAGCTGGTCACAGCAGCAAACTTTAAATGGTGTATTTTGATAGAATTATTGTCATAGCTTTGTGAAATAAGAACATAGAGACAGCGATTTGAAATAATAGGATTAAGAGAGGGGCACAGCTATTCTATTCTGAAATTTAATATCCTGAGTTATAGAGCAGCTAGGTGTCAAGTAAACAGTGGGACCAGTTTGGTTTTGCATGAACCCTGTAGAATTATTAGTGAAATGATCAGATTTCAGTGTGGGTGCCCCCTGGAGGACTGTGTACTTTTATTAGTGAAGGTTAATAATAATAATAATTATTTGCATTTATATAGCGCTTTTCTCACTACTCAAAGCGCTCAGCAATTGCAGGTTAAGGGCCTTGCTGAAGGGCCCAACAGAGCAGAGTCCCTTTTGGCATTTACGGGATTCGAAACCGGCAACCTTCCGATTGCCAGTGCATATCCCTAGCCTCAGAGCCACCACTATTGTAAACTATAATAAAAAATGGAAGTGGTGATCCACCACTTACACCCCAAAATGATCACTATACAAGCGGTTTGTGAAAAACTAAAACTCTTCAGTATTTACATTATTCCAGGCATATTCTGATAAGAAAAATTATTAAAATCATTAAATTTAAGTTCTCTGTGCTTGTGCTTAATTCTCAAACCAGGCAAAACACATAGCATAGCTGAAGACCAAAAAACATGTTTTTGAAAATTTGTGATGGCATATTGTGTGTGTGTGTGTAACTGAAATTGGGAAAATACAATTACTTATTATTACATTTCATTCCTTATATTTAGATGTAAACGAATATTCACATTTAATTAATCTGTCAGGTATGTATGTGCAAAACATACTGAAGTAAGACATCAAAAAGTGTGACCTTACTCTTCACATAGTAAATTTGCAAACTCTTCAATAATATTTTGTATTAAAATATCACGGCATTATATTGTAGACTATCATGGTCATTTTGTGGGGTTTCATTTTCAGTGACATAGTTGAGCAGGGTTTAGCACATTATACTGAACCTCCTGGGTCACTGTTTGTATGGAGTTTTTCTGTTTCTCCCCTTGTCAGTGTTTTTTTTTCTTCAGATACTGTGGTGTCAAAGAAGTGCATTTTTGGTGAAATGGTGGTACTTAACTGAATTCACAATGGGAAGTCTGAAATTTGAAATTATACCTTATGAAAAGGATTTAGGAGTGTACTTTAGTGTACTCATCACTATCAACTGCCAGGCAGTGTTCAGAAGCCATTAAGAATATTAACAGAATGTTAGGTTATAAAATACGATGTGTAGAGTACAAGTCCAAGGAGGTTCAAGCTTCATAACACACTGGTGAGGCCTCATTTGGGGTACTGTGTGCAGTTTTGGTCTCCAGGATACAAAAAATCCAGAGAAGAGCAACTAGGCTGATTCCAGGGCTACAGGGGATGGCATATGTAAAAAGATTAAAAGAGCTGAGCATTTTCAGTTTAAGCAAAAGAAAATTAAGAAGAGACATGATGGAAGTGTTCAAAATGTTATAGGGAATTAGTACAGTGGATCGAGACTGTTACTTTAAAATAGTTTAGTAAAAAAACATGGATACAGTTGGAAATTTGTTAAGGGCAAATTTCGCACAAAAATTAGGATGTTTTTCAGTACATAGAGAATTATATTATATACACATGAAATAAGCTATCAGGTAGTGTGGTGGACAGTAGGACTTTAGGAACTTTCAAAACTCAGTGTTATTTTAGAAGAATTAAGTGGATAGGACTGGAAAGCTTTGTTGAGCTGATTGGCCTGTTCTCATCTACATTGTTCTAATGCTCTAATGGACTGTGTCCACTTCTCATGAGCAGCAAAGGATATTTCTGCCGATGATGAGATGGTAGCAATCAAGAAAACAAAACATAAAATGCCATCACCTGAAAAGAAAATATTAAAATAATGCTGTGATCATGTTACAAAAAAAATTTAACAACAAAAAACATAATAATAACACATTAATTCAAACAAAAACTTACTAGATAAGAATTACATTTGCTCTTGTCATCTGCAGCCCTGCAATAGAAAATGATTGGCTGGACAAAACCATTTCCGCATTTCTGAGCCTAAATGACTGACTAAGTATCCATTTTCCAATGCACTTGTGTAGTTTGGGTCACAGGGCACCATTACTAGCTTTGAACACAGCGTGAACTAAGCCCAGGCAGAGTGGCAGTCCATTGCAGGGTACACCCAAGTTAACTCATATTGGACAATTTGGAAATGCCAATTCAACTATCATGCACATTCTCTAGAATCTGAAGGAAAGCCACACAGACATGGAGAGATGTCAAAATGGCAGTGACCGGACTGTGAGGCAGCAACATTAACCCCTGTGTCACTGTTCTGACTACCATTACTAAAATTTGTGAGAACAGATTTGCTTATTTTTCTTGTTTGTTTTAAAAGACTAGAAGGGTTCTCAACACTGAATGTAGAATTATAGATGACTGAAGACACATGAATTTGTGTTGTACAATGCTATGTTTATTTACATAACATAGGAGTAAGCTGAATTCCACCGATACTCATGGGACCAACATATGTAAACATCTGTGTAATGAAAATCAAATCTACTTGAATTCAAAGTCATAAGATGAAATAATGACATTTTTATTAAGGGGCATATGCCCAGCTGTGTAAATCTGATTTTAATATGGCACAAACTTGGATTGCAGGCCAAAGAAGACTGACTTCATTAGACACTAAGCATTCCTAAATTAAAGAATCTTCATAAAAATTAAACTAATTAGAAATATTTGCAATCCAAAATTAATTGTGGATAATTTCCAGGCTAAATTGTTTGTCATTTCTTTTCTGTTGCATGGTTACTGGTTACAAAGTAGAACAGATAAGCTTGAACATTTTTCTAAAAGCTCATTGCCTGTAAATATTATGTGTTTATCGATTTACTTAACATTCTTGGTCCAATACATGATAACAAGGAGCCTATCCAGGCACAGTTACATGCCAGTGCATTGATGCTCACACGCATGTACTCACTGCCATGAATGACAATTAACTGAATTTACATGTACTTGGTATGTGTGAAGAAAACAGAGCGGCAAGACAAAATACTATAAAACTCAAGTTTCATTATTATTTAACTTGAATAGATGAAGTTAAAGTGGTTGGAAGGATAGAAGTGTATCTAATATTGCTGAAATTCTTTACAGTGTCCTGAAGTTTTATATGACATTATAACGTTAAACTCAATATCTGCTGGGTGATGGATTGCTGAAACGAATGATTTAAAATATTGGCAGAGTCATATGTTCTATGCAGAAAGACTATACTAGATGACAGCCTGGCAGATATGAGGCAGATTAGGTTTAATGTATAGTTTTATATGTAGGAAGGAATATTATCTGATATGAGCTACACATATAGGTTTTAAAACAGCATGAAAGAGATTTCAGTGTCATAAATGGATCATCCATCACTGTTTACAGCCATACAGAGTACAGAAGCAATTGAAAATATAAAGTATTCAGGGCTGTATATCCTAGTGAGTTCAGTACAAAACTACTGACAGTATGTTTAAGATGATACAACAGACTTGAAATGCTTTAAATAATTTTGTTTTGTGTTTCACAAGAGAAACCTAAAAGCACTCAAGAAAGCCCAAGGCAGGTTAATTTCACAGAAGGATAAAAATATACCTTATGAGGAATGACAAGAAAGTGATTAAATTGAACATACAGAAATAATGGATGAATCGAGTGATACTGATTAAGCAGTAACCTCCTTCATCGTCTGTTAATTTATGAGAAGAATTCAATGAAATCTTCAAAACATATACAGTAAAGAATTAGAAACATATGGCATCAATGAGATGAATTATTGCAACTGTATGAAAACTATTAGATCTGAACTCCATGTAATTTTTCTAGGATGTAATCAGGTCTGGAACAGCATGGTAGGACAGTGGTTAGTGCTGCTACTTCTCAAATCCAGCATCTTCAGTTCAAATCTCATGCCTTAGGTGTTGTCACTGTGGAGTTTCCACATTCACCCTTTGTCTGTGTGACCGTTCCAGCAGTTTTCTACCCTCATCCCTAAAAACTTGAAGGTTAGGTACACTCAGTAATGGTGTGAGGAGGAGAGTGAGCTCTACGATGGGTTGGCACCTTGTCTAAGGCTGTTTCCAGCCTTGAGCCCAGTGCTGTTGGTATAGGGTTCAGCTCTTGTGACTCTGCCTTGTATTAAATGAGCTTTAGAATTACTGGTCAACTCTGTTTGATTGAATCATCCCTCCTTGTCAAAAATATTTATGTGCTTATGACAGCAATTCATTTTATACTGCTCTCCAAAGACAAAGCTAATTATGAATATTAAACAGAAAACTGCCTTGGATTGAGAAAGCAAACAATCTGCCTCCACAGTAGATAGTATTTCCACAAGCCCAATGATACTGATATAGTAGGAGTTACCATTTCTTGTTTGACTTTAGTCCTCTGTTATTTCACCCAATTTTTAATTAAGCAAACTTCCATTTGTACAAATACTGATAGTTCCCCAGAAAGTGAAATGCCACAATTCCTTATAAATATGTAAGTAATATGTGCAGAGGGTTAGGAGTACGCACTAATACAGTCACCCACTACATGACAAACCAACTCAGGATCCCAGATTAAGACCCGACTATAGCCATGCAATGGGTAATACCTCAGCACCACACTTGTTCAGATGGAGTGGAACAGTGTGAGGTTTTTTATGGTGGCTAGAGTGCCAATTCTGCCACCAACACCCAGGTTTTTCCCTGCAGGTTGGAGGGCCTACATGCACGGCTGGATACAGATTAATGTCGTACCTAGGTCAAAGCAATTGCAGGTTAAGTTAACGAAGTAAAGTCACTTTTGCCGTTTATGGGATTCAAACCGCCAACCTTCCGATTGCCAGTGCAAATCCCTAGTCTCACAGCCACCACTCCACCCAATATGTGCAGAGCATGAAATAAAATAAAACATTCGTGTTAAGAAACATTACACTGTGTTTTTGGAGAAAAAGACTTCCCACTTATTTTTAGTGTCATCATATAACTATATATACATACTGTATACATATGCATGCACAGGAGTTTGAAAGTGTATAGTATGTGCATATGTTGTCTTAATTCTGTCTGCCTCATCATGACAGAACCTCAGGGAACAGAGAAGCATTAGGAGTTATGGAATTAACAGTTCCACATTTCCGAAAAGAAACTAGAAAATGTCATCTAAAGAAAACCCAGAGGAGTCACTGTAAGACATTAAAGACCACTCTCACCAAAGTAGGAGGAACTCAGGGCAACCACTTCCAATGACACCAATTGGCCTAGACTTATAGAGGCAGACTCTGGGGAAGGCTGGGTGGTTTGCTGTCAATCTTTAGTAGACAGGAGCTCTACCTAAGTGGTTTCTACTTATTTTATAAGAGATGAGTAAAGACTGGGACTTAAATGTTCCTGTAGGTCCAAAATGACCTAAACGTTTTTGAGAAAACCACCAAATAACTGTTAAATAATAAAGGGTATTTACTACAGAAATAAAAAATACAAAGGAGGGCTGAACAGAATGAATTAATTTAATGATGAAATAATACAAAATACAGTATAATGGCTATGGCCTTTCTGTTGTGATGTACAATGGCAACACCCTAATTGGCACTCTACTGTATAGACAGCCAAGCCGCTTCTGCAAATCAGCATGAAAGTAGCACTCTGTCCTTTCTCTGGCCCCTTTCACTAGCAACCTCCTGGCATCTCACTCCACCCAGTCTTTGAACTTTTTGGTTTTCTCTGCTCTCAACTCTACTTCAGGCACCACTCCTATTCAATCAGGTACACTGTATACTTTATACAGATTCAGGATACTCAGGGCATACTGTTAAGATAAGAACGTACTACCTGTAAAGATAACGTTCAGACATTATGGTCTAGTGATTAATTACAAGGTTACCAATGGCTCAGTCCCCATCAGTGACTCACTGTGAATCACTCAGCATGCATTTTACCTTTCATGTTTTCAAATTGTACAGATGTATAAATAAATACACTTGATTCTAAAGTAAAGGGTCAGATAAATAAATGACTGAACATATGCTGATACAAAACAGCCATTTCAATGCATAATGTCTTTTTATAACTACTAACAGCTAAGGAGTTTAATTTGACAAACAAATTTAATCAAAGCAATAAACAAAGTCAAAGTCAACAGATAGTCTCTAAACACAATTAATGCAAACTTCTAATTTGGGATGAAAAAGAAATACATTATATGTGCCTTAAATTGCACATAAAATGTACATGCCTGAATACTGTTTTTTTCATAAAATACTGGAAATGTTCTGTTTTTCTGCCAGTTGTTTGGTTTGTTTGCTGTGTATTCAGTATAACAGAAGGGTGATTTTTAACTTTCTTGGTTTGATTAAATTGATAAATGTTAATCATATTATAAAAGAACACATTAAGCAAACTGTCTTTGTAGTTTTCACCACAATAACAGCATCTAAGTTAAGAGAAATGAAGATTAGAATTTGGCTTATAGGTCCAGAGGAAAGCAAATGCTTTAAAAATGCAACATTTATGGGTTTAAGAAAAGAAGATTAGAAAGTGTTCAAAAATATTAAAAAATCATGAGAGGCTTAAGCAAAATAAACTGCAACATTTTTTTTTCCTTTAGGAAGGGGATCTTTACACAACAGTTAAAAACTGAAAATGGCAAGCATAAGATAGATAGATAGATAGATAGATAGATAGATAGATAGATAGATAGATAGATAGATAGATAGATAGATAGATAGATAGATAGATAGATAGATAGATAGATAGATAGATAGATAGATAGATAGATAGATAGATAGATAGATAGATAGATAGGAACAATCTCCTCAGTCTGTCAGTGGAGCAGGACAGTGACAGCAGTCTGTCACTGAAGCTGCTCCTCTGGCTGGAGATGGCACTGTTCAGTGGATGCAGAGGATTCTCCATGATTGACAGGAGCCTGCTCAGTGCCCGTTGCTCTGCCACAGATGTCAAACTGTCCAGCTCCGTGCCTACAATAGAGCCTGCCTTCCTTACCAGTTTGTCCAGGCATGAGGCGTCTCTCTTCTTTATGCTGCCTCCCCAGCACACCACTGCGTAGAAGAGGGCGCTTGCCACAACCATCTGGTAGAACATCTGCAGCCTGATGATCACAGGGTCCATGAGGGGCCTGGCACTCCTAAAATCCACCACCAGCTCCTTGGTTTTGCTGGTGTTCAAGTGTAGGTGGTTTGAGTCGCACCATTTAACAAAGTCCTTGATTAGGTTCCTGTACTCCTCCTCCTGCCCACTCCTGATGCAGCCCACGATGGCAGTGTCGTCAGTGAACTTTTGCACGTAGTCAAAGTCATTGATAAAAAAATTCATTTTCCCTTTCTATTAATTTTACCATTACTTTTAAGTACTAATGTTCATAACTGTATGATGTGCATTAATTCATTTTACCTCTAAAGCCCATGTCATATTACTCAACTTTTTTTGATTACTTCTTGCCTGAAGAAGGGGCCTGAGTTGCCTCGAAAGCTTGCATATTGTAATCTTTTAGTTAGCCAATAAAAGGTGTCATTTTGCTTGACTTTTCACTACATTCATAATGGCCAACAACACCCTAGTTCAACTTTTCCAGCAATTTTCAGCCATAGCTGTCATTTACATACTCTTAGTGAGTTGGATTCAGTCAGCGGTGCGCTCCCATGAATTAGTTGCCTAATGTGGCATTCCCAGTGACTCCACCTAGTCTACAACTCACTCTGATAAAATCAGACAGGTTTAATTTTGCCTTTAGCTGTAGGGCTCTGTGTGCATGAGTGCTGACAATCAATGAATGCTCATCAAGAAGTGCAATGCATAGAATGTAGCAACGAGGAATGACGAACACGCGTGCTTTGAACCTTGCAAACAGAAGAAAGACTTGTCTTTCTGATTCTTGTGTTTCATGTACTTAAACAGATTTGAAAAATGAAAAAAGAGAGGCTAAACTCATCACCTCTATTAACCTGTAAAACTTTTGTACCACGCTAACTCAGTCACGCATCACGGTATTGGCTTAAATAAAACGGAGCGAGCACGACTGTGCTGGAAAGTCGGCACTCAGGCACTAAATTGGACATGCCCAGTATTTTTTGGCACATAAACTGACAAGGTCCAGCAACGAGGTCAGCAACTGGTGGCAAATCTGAAATTCCCCACAACTAGAAGTCACGTAATGTGACATCAACTTAAGTGTTCGGTTGCTTTTTTTGGCTCACTCTTGGCATTTCAACACAATAAAGCTCATTTTTCATGATTGTCTAAGGTCTCTTGAAATATCACACCACATTGTCTTCTTCATTAATTAGTGGTTACAGAAGTCTGAATCTTTCAAAATGACATGTAGAGGGGAAAAGGTGGTGCCTTACTGATCAAATTACTGATATAAGAATGAAGTTCCCAGCAGTGCTTACCAAGACTGCCATTGCACTATTGTTTTATTTGTAATTGCAATGCTTAATATTAAATTAAGACCTTCACCTTCCTCAGACATAGCAGAGTGATGCAATGTGAAACAGCATCACACTTTTATTAAGGATAAAGTTAAGGATTGTGCCTGGTAATGAAGCAGGAGTAAAACTGTCAGGAGTTAAAAGGCATTAAGAAAATACTGGCTAGGCAGAATAAAAGCAAATGGGACTCCAGATTTACAGTCAAAAATGAATCAGTGGTCACTATGCCCAACAAAGAGCAGCCAAAAAGTACAATCCAAACAATGTAGTCAAAATAATAGAATAATTAATCAGGAAGCAGAGAACAAAAACAAACAAATACAAAGGAATACCACACAGAGAGTTTGTGGAAGACGCATTCGTTGCTGATAACAGAGTTCCTTTTGCACTGAGCTTTGAAGTCATAAGCAATATGGCAAAAGTAAACAGACGCACTTTGACATGGCAGTGGGACACAGCCTGACATTAATGGAAGGGTGATATCTGCTGTTTTACACTATGGGACAACAGAAATGTGTGGGGTTATGTCCTTTTTATGTGTTTTTTTTCATTGGATGTAAAAGAAATTATATATAATTTTGGATATGATAATGGAAACGATATAAAACATTTTACCAGCTATGAGAATACTGTAGAAATAAACATCTTGCAATTTCTGTCTTCAAGCAGCACCATCCCTAGACCACTTTACCACTTTAAGAAGACATAATCAGATGTTTTCTCCATAACAAATTAAGCCTGGACAGACCCAAAATATTTATGATTATTTAAACTGATTGAGATCTAGTTGAAATGTGCCTTACCTGAACAGTGCAGAAGAGAAAAGCCACACAATAACCTTTACAAGCTTTTCCACAGATAAGATGTGATTAATGACTTTAGCTACTGTGAATAATTGTTTCAGTTATTTATGTTTCTGACTAGGCGGCACGGTGGTGCAGTGGTAGTGCTGCTGCCTCGCAGTTAGGAGACCCGGGTTCACTTTCTGGGTCCTCCCTGCATGGAGTTTACATGTTCTCCCCGTGTCTGCATGGGTTTCCTCTGGGTGTTCTGGTTTTCGTCCACAGACATGCAGCTTAGGTGCATTGGCGATTCTAAATTGTGCTTTGTGTGTGTGCACCCTGCGGTGGGTTGGCGCCCTGCCCGGGGTTTGTTTCCTGCCTTGTGCCCTGTGTTGGCTGGGTTTGGCTCCAGCAGACCCCGTGACCCTGTAGTTAGGATATAGCAGGTTGGATGATGGATGGATGTTTCTGACTTACATGGGGCAGGCTAACAAAAATTTATGTTAGAAATCAAATATTTTTTTCCCATGCTACAATATCTGCAGACCACCATTGTTATTTCCTGGTTGTTGTTAGCTGGCAATACAATTTATTGTAGTCAAATATCGAAAATACAAGCTGGGTACAAGCTCGATGAGGGGTCGGTCACCTCTAGGAGTATAGACTATAAGGAAGAAAGGAGGGCTTTATAAAGGGAAAAAGTGAAATGTGAAACACAGTCACTGTGAAAATTAACATTTATAAAGAGCATGAGCAGTGTTATGGACAGAGTAAGAATGTTAACAGCAGAATAGGCTATATGCACAAAGTAGTGCTGACATACTTCTGGTGAAATCTCAGCCAGCTCAGTCACTTCCATTGTCCATAATGCAATAGTGATTTTTTGTTTAGTGCCAAGACTGTCCAAGAAAAAGAAGTTAAAGTTTCAGTGTACAGATAGCTCTACAGCTGAACATTGCTGTATACCTTTATGTCAAGCTTCCAGTAAGTACAACAAGGCACTTAGTTTTCATTCGTTCCATCCAATGCAGAAACCCAATCTAAATGGATCATCACTATCCAGAGAGAGAGGTTTACTGTTATTCCCTATACCCTCATTTTAAACAAGAGGATTTTCATAAGCCAGGGTCTGGGACAGGGTGGCGACTGTTTAAGAAGGGATCGATTCTTGCATTGTTTGAGTGGAAAAATTTATCTGTTCCACTTCCAAGACCAGGGGTTTAGGAGAGGAGAAAGAGACCGATGGACATTGGCACACTGGGTGAGGAGGAGGATGATAAAATCCTTAAGGACCTTGACTGTGCTTTGGCTCCAGATCCAGCAGTTGTCGACCTAACGCTTGATGAAAACATGTCTCTCAGAGAGGAGATCCTCCAACTGAAGAAACAATTTGAGACCCTTACAATGAAGCAGCAGTTTGTCATTCACCGTTTTGCTGGCTCAGACAGAGACATTCACTTTTTTACAAGGTAAGATGTCCAGCAGACTCATGTTATTATGTATTGTAGCATCAGCACTGAGCACTATAAAGGATGGGTTCTCTGCTCTTTACATGGCTCTTTGAGGTATCCCTAAAAGGACTGCTTGCTTTTTGCCACACTAGTTGGAAAAAGCACATGTGACTGTGCAGAGTTGCCATGCTTATAGGTGCTCCTGCTATTGTTGATGTAATGCCAGCTCATCCCTGGCTGATATAACTTGTCCAGAGCTGTTGCAATATTAAATGTACATACATATTAACCTGTCCATGAATTAATGTTTAATGGCTAATTATTGAAATTCTGTTTTTTTCAAAGAAGCCTAAAGTAATCACATATTTGTCCCATGTATGTTAATAGTAGTCACAAGTTTTTAATACATACGGATCTTACCTTTGTAATTGTAGATACAGCTTGAAATATACAGTTTGAAGCCCTTCTCCTTTGTAGCTCCTGACGTTTGGCACAATGTTTGAATAATGCAAGTTACATTGTTTACTGTAAGTCTGGTCACGTCATGAAGCAATCAAGTGAAAAACGCCATAGCTAGTGCACTTAGATATCAGCATCGCAAAGTGCAGCAGTTGGCTGATGTGTATGAGAGTGTGCATACAGCCTATTAAGCACTGAAGCAGTTAAGGATTTACTTTAGACTTCAAAGCTGAGGCTGTGGGTTCAAATCTTGCTGCTGACACTGTGTGACCATGAGCAAGTCATTTCACCCGCCTGTGCTCTATCTGAAAATGAATAAATAAATAAATAAATAAATAACCAATTTTATCTCAGATGTTGTAAGTTGCCTTGATTATAAGGGTCAGCTAAACAAGAAAAGATTAATAATTAAGCAGATTGTGGATGAAAATATATTGTATTTGATAAGTAAGTAAAAACAGATGAAAGCCTGGTTTCTTTTTTATGTTGTCTTAATTTTTCCATATAGCTATTGCACAGTACAGTACAGTTATACAGACTTGTAGCACCTTCACTCTGCCAGAACATTACTCTCTTTATACGGCATATACTATGTGCATGTAAACCAGTCAAGTTTACTATTAAATTATTATATCCAAAAGGTACTTGTAAGAAGATATTTTTAAGGAAGAAATCATGTGTTTTTTCTTCATTTGTACAAGTGACTTTTATTTAATGCACATGTGACTTTAACAAAGTCATCAAAGGCTTAGATGCACCATTCTGGTATTGTGATGCAAGTACAAAGTGCCGACTTGTCAACTTATTTTCAGACGTGTTTTTTTTTTTCCTTTTTTCATTTCCACTCAATTCTTTTATAAATGCCACCAAGCTGTAATTCACCTAGGTTCCATTACACCTGACAAGCTTTTTTTCTTACCTTTTCCTTTAGTCATTCTTAGATGTCAAAAACATTAAGGTAACCATTATAATTTTTCTCTTGAATTTAAACAGGCTCTGTGGATTGCTCTGAGAACCAATAATTAATTTTTCAATTGCTATTTATATGGGTTGGAAAGAAAGAAATAAAAGAAGATTTTATTTACACCAGTAGTACCTTCTCACTGAACAGGTTAGCCTGCCCAGCATTTAGACTCTAGTGATTGGTGCCAATCTTGAAAGAAACAATTGTAGGCGGCAACTTGTAATCCATACCTACCTTTGTTTACCAAAGCGGCACCCCTTCCAGGTGCGTGTACCTGAGGGTCAGGTACCAAAGTTCATTAGCAAAGAAGAACTAATGGATTACATGCACAAACAGATGAGCTCATTGCTAGTGTTTGGTTTAGACTATTTTTTTCCTTTTATGATTTTAACTGTATGGTACTTTGTCATAATTAATTATAAAAGGGCTACTGAAGAAGGCCAATTAAAATGTGAATCATTGCCTTTTTCAAATACAATTTAAAATAAGCATTTCAGCATATTTGTAATATATTGCAAAGTAAAAAGTTATCTTGTTTCAGTGCCTGCCTCATTTCAAGCAAGAACTGCACATATCACAATTAACAGAGATACCGATTTGTATTCTAAAGGCTTTCACATTTGTAGGAATTCTACTGTCGTTAATACAAATGCAAAACAGCAAATAATTTATTTATATAAATAGGGTGATACAAAAGCTAAAGTGCAAAAACAAAGACTACCACGTAGATAGCATTCTGTTCATATCAAGTGATCCTCAGACGCACATGTGTGACAGCACAAACTACTTAGGAACTGGTACATAGTAGTGGTGAAAAATGTTCTGGTCTGGGTGGGCTGGAATTTTTAATCATCTGACTGATTTTATTTCATTTTTTCCATATTTTAATTTGTTTTTTTGAGTTAACAATAAGTTAATCCAGTAGATGTCATAAAAATGTATAAAGTACGTAAATAATATATTCTGTTAAATTGCTTTATAATACCTCATTAAATGCATGCACATTTTCTCATGAGTAAATGTTATAAATAAGTAAGTTACATTTAATAGCTTGATATATAGTGCATGTCACATAAAATATTACAAGCCTTTTTACTTGACATAATATTGAGCAAAATCACATTAATATACCACATGTCAAAGAGTTTTAACAGTAATAATTTATTTTTATACCATAATTAATAAAATATGTATAGACTACTAATAGCTGCTTATAAGGGATACCTAAATGTAAGTATTCTTTGTTTTATTTCTATGGGTTTCACACTATATATAGCCTTTCTATTAATTTTTAGTGTAGATGAATACCATGGTGAGCTACAAATTTCTAATTCTATGAGTCAAAATTAGAGATGTTACAGGTATAAAGTGTATTTTACATCTTCAAGCTTTGTCTGACAAAAAGTGATTTTTTTTAAGGCCAAAAAACTATAGCTAGTCATTAATGACTCAAAGATATTTCTGGATATTATAGAAACTCTAAGAAATAAGTTTAATGAGCAGGCTGTAGTACTAGGGTGTTGTACCGTGTTAGCCATTATGGATGTAGTGAGAAGTCAAGCACAGTGACACCTTTTATTGACTAACTAAAAAAATTACAATATGCAAGCTTTTGAGACAACTCAGGCCCCTTTTTCATGCAAGATGTAATACAGGAACTGGAATTCCCTGTCCTTATATAGACACCAGGACAATTACAACATTGGAAATCCTTTAAGTAAGACATCTTAAATGTAAAAAATTAATAGACCTCTTCAGGCTAAGATTCATCTAGCAAACCAGTGTGTTTCTTCGTGCCATTCCCAAGCCCGGATAAATGAGGAGGGCTACATCAGGAAGGGCATCCGGTGTAAAATTTTTCCAAATCAATATGCGGACAACAATACAAATTTCCATACCGGATCAGTTAAGCCCCGGGTTAACAACGACCGCCACCAGTACTGTTAGCCAACAGGATGCTGGCAGAAATTGGGCTACTGTTGGCTGAAGAAGAAGAAGGAGAAGAAGTGGGGGGAGACATGTCCAGAGGCAGGAGGAGAGGAGGAAAGTAAAGAGAGTGGAACTGAGAGTAGGAACTTTGAATGTTGGCAGTATGACTGGTAAGGGGAGAGAGTTAGCAGATATGATGGAGAGAAGGAAGGTTGATATATTGTGCATGCAAGAGACTAAATGAAAGGGGAGTAAGGCCAGGTGGATTGGAAGTGGATTCAAATTGTTCTATCATGGTGTGGATGGGAGGAGAAATGGGGTAGGAGTTATTCTGAAGGAACAGTATGTCAAGAGTGTTTTGGAGGTGAAAAGAGTGTCAGGCAGAGTAATGATTATGAAGCTGGGTGTGCAATGGGTGAGAAAGAAGATTTTTGGAGTGAGTTGGATGAAGTGATGAACAGTGTACCCAAGGGACAGAAAGTGGTGATGGGAGCGATTGTTCAATGGCATGTTGGTGAAGGGAACAGTGGAGACAAGCAGGTGATGGGTAGGTATGGTGTCAAGGTGAGGAATGAAGAAGGTCAGAGGATAGTGGATTTTGCCAACAGGATGGACATGGCTGTGGTGAATACCTATTTTAAGAAGAGAGTGGAACCTAGGGTTATGTACAAGAGTGGAGGAAGATGCACACAGGTAGATCACATCCTATGCAGAAGAGGTGATCTCAAGGAGATTGAAGACTGCAAAGTGGTGGCAGGGGAAAGTGTAGTTAAGCAGCATAGGATGGTGGTCTTTAGGATGACGTTGGAGATCAAGAAGAGGACGAGAGTGAGGGCAGAGCCAAGGATCAAATGGTGGAAGTTGAAAAAAGAAGACTGCAAGGTTGAGTTTAGGGAGAAGGTGAGACAGGCACTGGGTGGTAGTGAAGAATTACTAGACAGTTGGGAAACTACAGCAGATGTAGTAAGGGTGACAGCTAGAAGGGTGCTTGGCGTGACATCTGGATAGAGGAAGTAGGAAAAGGAAATCTGGTGGTGGAATGGGGAAGTACAGGAGAATATACAGAGGAACAGGATGGCAAAGAAGAAGTGGAATAGTCAGAGAGATGCAGAAAGTAGAAAAGAGTACAAGGAGATAAGGCACAAGGTGAAGAGAGAGGTGGCGAAGGCTAAAGAAAAAGTGTATGATGAGTTGTATGAGAGGTTGGACACTAAGGAGGAAGAAAAGGACATGTACTGATTGGCTAGACAGAGGGACTGAGCTGGGAAAGATGTGAAGAAGGATAGGGTGATAAAGGATAAAGATTGAAACCTACTCACAAGCAAGGAGAGTGTGTTGAGCAGATGGAAAGAGTACTTTGAGAGGCTGATGAATGAAGAAAATGAGAGAGAGAAGAGGCTGGATGATGTGGAGATAGTGAATCAGGAAGTGCAATGAATTAGCAAGGAGGAAGTAAGGACAGCATTGAAGAGGATGAAAAATGGAAAGGCTGTTGGTCCAGATGACATACCTGTACAAGCATGGAGGTGTTTAGGAGAGATGGCAGTGGAATTTTTAACCAGATTGTTTAATGGAATCTTGGAAAGTGAGAGAATGCCTGAGGAGTGGAGAAGAAGTGTACTGGTGCCGATATTTAATAATAAGGGGGATGTGCAGGACTGCAGTAACTACTGGGGAATAAAATTGATGAGCCACAGCATGAAGTTATGGGAAAGAGTAGTGGAAGCTAGGTTAAGAAGTGAGGTGATGATTAGTGAGCAGCAGTATGGTTTCATGCCAAGAAAGAGCACCACAGATGTGATTTTTGCTCTCTTGTGACGGATGCATTCAAGGTGGAGATGGGATTACATCAGGGATTGGCTCTGAGCCCTTTCTTATTTGCAATGGTGATGGACAGGTTGACAGACGAGATTAGACAGGAGTCCCCGTGGACTATGATGTTTGCTGATGAAATTGTGATTTGTAGCGATAGTAGGGAGCAGATTGAGGAGACCCTGGAAAGGTGGAGATATGGTCTGGAGAGGAGAGGAATGAAGGAACAAGACAGAATACATGTGTGTAAATGAAAGGGAGGTCAGTGGAATGGTGAGGATGCAGGGAGTAGAGTTGGCGAGGGTGGATGAGTTTAAATACTTGGGATCAACAGTACAGAGTAATGGGGATTGTGGAAGAGAGGTGAAAAAGAGAGCGCAGGCAGGGTGGAATGGGTGGAGAAGAGTGTCAGGAGTAATTTGTGACAGACGGATATCAGCAAGAATAAAAGGAAAGGTCTACAGGACGGTACTGTGACCAGCTATGTTATATGGGTTGGAAACGGTGGCACTAACCAAAAAGCAGGAGACACAGCTGGAGGTAGCAGAGTTAAAGATGCTAAGATTTGCACTGTATGTGACGAGGATGGATAGGATTAGAAATGAGTACATTAGAGGGTCAGCTCAAGTTGGACGGTTGGGAGACAAAGTCAGAGAGGCAAGATTGCGTTGGTTTTGACATGTGCAGAGGAGAGATGCTGGGTATATTGGGAGAAGGATGCTAAGGATAGAGCTGCCAGGGAAAAGGAAAATAGGAAGGCCTAAGCGAAGGTTTATGGATGTGGTGAGAGAGAATATGCAGGTGATGGGTGTAACAGAACAAGATACAGAGAAAGATATGGAAGAAGATGATCCACTGTGGCAACCCCTAATGGAAGCAGCCGAAAGAAGAAGAAAGAAGAGAGGAGAACAATGTACAGTGGAACCTCAAAGTAATTTCCCCCATAGGATTGTATGTAAATACAATTAATCCGTTCCAGACCGTACGAACTGTATGTAAATATATTTTGTTAAAGATTTTTAAGCACAAAAATAGTTAATTATACCATAGAATGCAGAGCGTAATAGTAAACTAAATGTAAAAACATTGAATAACACTGAGAAAACCTTGAACGGAGAAAAGTAACATTGCAAGAATTCACGCTATAGCCTTACGAACTGCTCGCTGTAAACACTTTTTTTTAATGAGTTTTAAGCTCAGGGAAAAACATGAATATTTAAAAAAAAAACAAGAAAAGTAACATTGCAACAATGCACACTACAAACCGATCGCTGTAAACAGAAGTGAAATACGAGGTTAAAACAATGCTCGAATCAGTCTCTTTAAAAACAAGCCTGGTGCATTCTTTAACTGCCTTCTCAGCCTAACGCGGCTAGCCCTCTCTCTCTCGCTCGCTCGCTTGCTGCACAGGGAATGCACATGGAGAGACTGAACACGTGCGGAAATCATCGGCGCGTACGAACCGGAAGGGAAACTGGCTTGTTCGTCACCCAAGTGTGTGGTCGTGAACAGATGCAAAATTTTGGCAAACTTTTTGGTCGTAACCCGATTTGTACGTGGTCTGAGACGTTCGTGACCCGAGGTTCCACTGTATAGTCAAGATCATTTGATAAGATAACTGTCCAACAAAGTCTTTTGGAGTTTCTGATGAGTTTTTCAAGACAATGTGGATGTGTAGTCAGGATGTCTGGGTCATTTCAAGAGATGCAAACAATCCTCATATTTGGCCATAAAACTCGTGTCTCTATTTCAGCCATGTTGTAATGTGTTAAATTTTAGCATGAGTTTAACTTCCCATTCTTTTCTCTCTTGCTGTGTTCTGAAGTTGCCCATAAGTACTGTGACTTTAAAATCCCTCTCACAGTGTCCATGGCTGTTGAAGTGGGCTGCTAGAGAAACATCTCTGTTGCCATGTTTAATGTGGAACCTGTGTAACTTCATTCTTTGGTGGAGTGTTTGTTCAGTTTCTCCCACATAAAGTGCATACAGTGAAAATCAGAAAAGGCCTGAATGATAGGTGTTCCTTAGTATACAATGTGAAATTCCAATTTATTAAATTACATAAAAAGCATGGCTTACCTGGTACACACATTCAAAGCAAATCCAGATCAACAATGGCATACTGCAGTTAGCCTCATATTGTTTACTGCATCCATAAGCTGAATACTGGGCTAATAAGAGCATCGTCCTTATTATGGCTGTGTTGTGCAAGGATTCAGAAACAGTTCTTGAGCAAAAAGAAAACCAGGAGATGGAAGCCACCATAAAGTATACATGCATTTGTACTTGGGAGACCGGTGAGAAACTCCAAACCAGATGAGACAAAAATAAATCAATACACCCAAACCAGAGTGCAAAAAACAAGAGCAATTAAAAAAATGAACTCTACTTTGGGTTTCTTCCCCTAACTATCACTACCACAAGGTTTAAGAATGAATCCAAGACTCATACCAAAACCTGTGTGCTACCATCTCTTATATGTAGAATATTAAGATACAATATGTCACATGACTTCTATGTCAGTTGACTGGCAACAGGCCCTGCAACAATAAACAATAAACAACAATAAACAAGGTGTCTTTAAATGGCCACCAGAATGCAAAAGACATCACCAGAATAACAATATAATAAATAAACATTTTAAAAAGTCCAAAATGTAAATTAATGACATACTACTAGAGGTCACACAATATGTTTTTTCCAAATCAAGCATGAGAACGACTTTTATTACTGCTTACATTTCAAAGTAGCAAGGATTCAGTCTCAACAGATATTTGGTTGTGATTGCAGGGTTTGATCCTATCTTCTCAGATCAATCAGAACAAGCACTCAGATGATTTCCTCCACCTCTGTTATCTCCCAATGAACTGAGGATCCAATGAACATGTCTATTTTCATAGCTCTCTTGACAGGGGTGTGACACAAATGGACAGTCTTTTTTGGACCCGCTCATCGTTCTTGAGGAATGGTCATTGTTGTGTCATTTAACAACTATGTTTTGGTTGACCCACTTACCTGATGAAGAATAAGCAATAAGACAACAAGAGTTTATAAACCTGTACCCAGCCAGTAGTCATTTTTTCAAACCTGAGCCAGCATGATTATAAGCCAGTGAACCTTAGAGCAGCAGCAAAAGAAAAAACTAGAGACTACTCTAGAGACATGGACTACCAGCACTACTTCCCTACTAGCCACAGACAACAATATAAAAAACACCCTTAAAAGAAATTGCTAAAATGAAAAATGAATATGTGGGATTGGAAAACAAAACAATATGATTTACAGTACATTAGATGGCCCTACACTGCAACATAACCCTGTATTTACTGTATATATGACAAGTTGCACAGCCACACTTACAGAGCTTGTTTCCTCTTCCATTCATTTCTATATACTGTAAGTTACCTTTGCTTGTATTTTTACTTTTATGTTCAAGAGGTCATGTAATTTTTGTGGTACAATTTTAAGCACCAGAAAAAGTTAGGTTTATGATAAAGTTTAGAGCAAGCCTTTTACTGCCATTTCCACAGGCAACATAACGCACAAATTGCTGTCCTGCATGCAGTTCCGCAGGAATTTAATTATTTTACTGTTCAAAGTGGCTGTTGCATGAAAAGAAGTGGAAGATAGTCAAAATGTACAAACTGAAGTAACTTCTCTCAAAGTAAATTTGAAATAATAAACTAATCCATAACTGAAGTCAAGCAGGATGTTTCTCCATTTTCAAATAGACACGTTTGAAAAATTGGAAGTGTTTCTCAAATGGAGTTTTTGATATCTCAAAAATTTGTACAATGCACTCTATTCAAGATATCTCAAAGAAAACTGAAGTTTCTTGGCAGTTTTCTTTGTAAATAAGGGTGACAAATTTCAACTGGGAGGAGTCTCAGGTAGAGACTTCCAGAGAGCTAAGAGTGACAAAGTTAAATTAGCATTTCCCAAGATTGTGCCAGGATTTTGAAATGGAAAAGAGTACACTGTCAGAAAATTTCAGCTCCCTACAGGGTATCTGTGTTAAAAGTATTTCAGGTAAGTGCTTTGGAATAAATGATATTTTAAGTCAGTAGAAGAGTTTTAATGATGATTTTATTTCAGGCAGGGTAAAAGAGCCAACATAGCAGTAATGTGGGAGTAAATCACCCCCCACTTCTTGATTCCTTGCTTGAAATTGCACCAGAATCTGCAGCTTGAAGACTCTGTAATTGACTATGAGGTCCCAACTCTAATGGCTAGTCTTTGCTTTCCCATATACCTGAAGCAGAAATTTTTGCAATCATTACCTATAATGGTAGGCATTGTTCTCTACCGGGGGTGGAGCCAGCTGGGGGCTACAAACAAAAAACAGTTTTTAACAAAATAGAATGTAATTTTAAAGTTTGAAAAGGGCATATATTGATGGCCTAAATACATCAGGTTGCCACAGGACTATTCTCCCACATGCTATCTGCTGGAAAATGAGTAAGCACATGTCAGGAATGTCAGAGCACTCAAAAAAGAAAGAGCTCTCTTTACTTCAGCTTTGATTTCACTCACACACTTATTTGCTTCAATCTATGGAGTTATTAGTGATAATTGTAGAATTCTGTGCAGTTCATCACATCGCAGAGCACAGCACTTTCTTACCTGGCTCACCTATAATGACTTATTAGACTTATATGACTGACTTATTAGAATTTTCAGTGCAGCTGCAGATGTCCTTTATAAGGGCTGTGCTTAAAGTTGTTGCACCTTTTCATTTTTCAAGTTGAGCCTAGCTTGCTCACCCATATTGGTGATGTCTGCCCAAAGCCTTCCACCCCAGACAATGTCACTGAGATTTTTGTTGTTCTCTTCAAGGATCAACACCACCACTTGTCTGTCCTTTGCAAATAACTATTGCGAGAATTGTTTTGGTTCCACCTTGTTTGGGAAATCAGTGTTCCAAGAGCTTCTCTTGTTACCAGTCTTCCTAGCAACCCTGCCATTTGTAAATCCATACCCAGCCTTCATTAGCCTATGACTAACGTCAGCTTTGGCACGTACCCTTCCCATCGTTAGTAGTTAATGTAATGGAAGAGTGCACAAACTCTGTTCTGATTATGAGAAGCAATGCCTCAGGAGGGAAGTAATGTTAATACTGTAGGATACAAGACCTTTTTGTCTTCTTGTACTGTAACTGCTCCCTCTGTTATGTATAGCTAAAATCAGAAAAGGACAGTGCCAGAGTTAGTGAATAAGCAACTTCTGTTAATTCTGCGTTTTGACAAGTATGCCAAACCCCTAAACTTTTTCCTCAGAAGACATGCAGTCTGTCCACCTCTCAACAGCCATTCATTTTTCTGTACTCTGGCAAACTGAAACACATTGCCATGTTGTTTAACTTTTTTGAATTTGCTGTTATATCTGCAGCCCTTGATATTATAAGAAATATCTGAACATCTACCTCAAAAATACAATGGCTGCTTAAGAAACAGGGAAAACTATAGACACATAAGTTCCAGTTTTGGCACCCACCCAGTACCTTTAATTGCTCTCCTTCACATATACACTGTAAGAAGTACAGTGACCTGCCTAGAGGTAGCATTTCAGTGGTGCAGTGTAACTTTCAATAAACAGGTGTAGAATGACCCAAAAGGAGACGCCAAAAAATAAGGCTTAATTTAAAAAATTAATGAGAAATATATTTATTTTTTAACATTCTGATAGCGGGATTTTCCAAAAGCTAATAATTCACTTTAGGCTTAGCTTAAATTAAGCAGCATGTCAACAAAATATGCAAGTACATTCTGCCAAATCAAAGTCTGGTAATGCCTAACAATAAAGTTAAACTAAAGAAAGGAGGTAATTTCTATTGTGCAACCGCACTGTAACTTATCATGTGTCAAGGAAAGAAAAATATACAATGAAAAAAAAATTAACCTGTAATATAATAAGTGTTTGTCCAAGATGTTTAAAAAGTTTGTATAGACACATTTTTATGTTTTCTCCTAACCGGTTGACATTGATGAACAATTATTTGTACCTCCTTAAAAACAGTAGGCTCTTTTAACTTTAACATATAGTTAATTGTTCATTCATGTATGACTCTAAAGAAACTGAGAAATGCCACATGTCTTATTTATGGTGTGACCAGTGGGAAAGATTTCAGTTTTACACATCAAAGCTCCACGGTACTTTAACTGGTTAGAACAGAAGGATACTCTGTGTAAGATAATCACCAGGATTTTGAAATTAAGCTGTTAATAATATGTCACCAGAGAAAATGTTGATAAATATCCTCTTTGAATATATCCTCTAAAAAGGCACCTTGTAGGAACAAAAATGTAATTTCAGATGCACGCTAAACCTGGCACAATAATAAACATCAAAACCTTGTTAACAATATGTGACAAGTAGAAGGTTTCTTTTCCAAAAAAAATTTAAAAATTGTGCAGTTCACAAAATAATATTTATTCACAAAATAACAGGTATAACATATATATTATATAATAACATACATTTGGTAATTTTATAAAAATAGTAACATTTACAATTAAAAAGACTGGGGGCTATTTTCACGGGAACATATTGCTTCAAGAATGTAAAGTGACCCAGAGACACACTCATTAACTTGGAGCACAAGGTAAGAATATCTTAATACATAATTTGCCAGCCTACTCACTCACTCACTCACTCACTCACTCACTCACTCACTCACTCACTCACTCACTCACTCACTCACTCACTCACTCACTCACGTCCGTCCGAAGTCGAATGCGCAGTCGCCTTCTGCGCATGTCCGAAGCCGAATGCGCAGTCGCCTTCTGCGCAGCTGCCCGAAAAACCTTACGAGACCGACATCACGGCAGGCGGCGGATTTACAGCTGCAAAAATTCAAAGAGAAAGGCGACTTCGACCGACATCCAACCCCATCATTGCGGCAGGCGGCGGATTTACGGCCGCAAAAATTCAAAGAGAAAGGCGACTTCGATTAAAGCTCTAGATGCCTGAAAGGCGATTTCGACTACAGCTCAAGGCCTAATTACGCATTCATTCAATACACCTATATCAGGTTTGTGGTGCTTATACTTATTACTATTCCACTCGTGCCTGTTTCATCTTACATTGTCGAAACGGGCTCTTTGTCTAGTATATTATAATATATCAAATTTTCGGTATAGACAAAAATATATGCCTTCTGTCTTGCTCACTCTGTAGAATGAAGGATTGATGGCCGTTCCACCACTGAAATCACTTCCATTCTTTATACTAATCCCACACCTTCCTGCCTGGAACACATATGACTCTAAGTTCAGCTATTTTTGAATTGAAATTTAAACTTAAATTTACTGTTGCTGTTTCAATTATCATAATCAATGTTCTACACTGGACTCAAAGTTCTACACTGGACATAATCAAAGTTCTACACTGGACTCCCATCTGAAAAGATGCATCGATATCTTTGTAAAAAGATAATTCCTTTTTTGATTCATTTTCATTATACAAGGTCACAAATGTGCCCTAAACCGTTTTTTGTGTCTGCTTCTTGTTTTACTATATATGTGTATGTATAAATATGTAGTATATTCATATACATTGGATGCAGAAGTTAAATTTAAATTGTACATTTGTAGTTTTTCGCCATCAACCTACACTTAATAACCCATAATGACAAAGTGAAAACAGGTTTTCAGAAATGTCTGCAAATTTTTTTTAAATCAAAAACTGAAATCTCTCATTCAAGTAAGTATTCAGGCTCTTAATTCAGTACTTTAGAGAAGCCCCTTTTGGTAGCAGTTACAGCTTCAATTCCACTTTTTACCCCTTAATTTGGGCATTTTATCTCACTTTCCTGGCATATCCTGTGAAGGTATGTGTAAGCAAATTTATCCATTTATATAGTATATATAGTAAGGGAATACAAAGACAAAGAAAAAATGCAAAAATGGCAAAAAAGCTTTTAAATATTTTCAGTCAGCAGTCAAAATAATGATTGAAGCAAAGATTATGGTGATGCACCTTAAGAGGAAGCCAGACTGGAAGGGGTGCGGTCACGAAGTGGCATCACAGGACCGACAGTCATCCCATCTGTAACCCTCGACTTAGGTTGGAATTACAACTAGACGAGCCCTCAAGTTGTTTCCCAATTGCACGTGTGTGATGATATACATATAATTTTATAAGAATATATTGTCTACCCCTAAACTTTTAAGTATAATATTCGGCATTTGTGGAGTCTGCACTTTGTGTTTGCATGACTTTTCTTTACTATGATTTCCTCCCACACTCTATGGACTCTAAGGAAATGTATGCTTAATTGACTCTAAATGTGCCCAGTAAGAGTCAGTTCAGGTGTGTGGGCGTATCCTGCAATGAGTTGGTATTCTGCTCATGGCTGATGGCTCCTTTGTGCCAACAATACCTAAGATCAGCTCTGGCAACTCCTGATGCTATATTGAAATAAGGTATTCAGCAAATGAATTGATAGATATAAAAATAGTAATAATGCAAAATTTGAATTAGCCATGCCACCTGCATACTGCATTGTGCATAATGCATAAAGAAGCAATTAAAATGCTATTTAAAATTAAAACTACACGATACAGAACTGTTTTGACAATTGTGCTTTTTGTGCTTTTAAGTGGGAAAAAAAACAGTAATTGTGTGAAAATAAGAGATTTCTGTTGCCTTATTCTGTCTATATTCTGTCTACTCATGGATGTTCAAATGTGTTTTTAATTATTTTAAATTTACTTACTGATACATTTCTCATAAGAAGCACAGTTACTGACAAACATGGAAATATTCAATGGGCAATTTCAATACATTACATTACATTATTTAAGAATAAACTGGAATCTGTCTAAACTAACAGGAAAGGAAATATCTGGAAACACCACTAGCAACTGATGTTTAAAACACTGCATTACAAGTGAAGCCTCTGAGGTACTCAAATTACTTTGACATTTAAAACTTAAATTTACTGTTGCTGTTTCAGTTATCATAATCAATGTTTAATGTCTGTCTCACTGAAAAGAAAATGAAAAAAAGATATCTAATCTGAAGCTTTGTATATTGACTTTATTTCATTCATTCCTCTGTTAAATATGTTTATCTATATTTTCAACAACTGTTAAGGTTAATAGTGTTACAGTACTTCTATCTTCAACTGATCAGTCTCCTGTGTTTTATAATCTATTTTTCCAGAGTCCTTTAATGTATTGTTTTTCTATAATTAGAGTTCTTTTAACAGTCAATAAAGATAATTGAATAATTTGCTATAGTTCTATGTGTATTTTATGAAATGTTCAGTGTGTCTTGTTAGTGTTAAACACTAGGATTAAGATTATTAACAGTGCATAATTGAGTTAGTTTTTTTTTTACATCAAACAGATAATTAATACAAAAACTGTTTTATCATTTTTCTTATGAGAATGTTAGCTTTAGTTAGTTCCTTTCAATATACTTAGTCTAACTAGTTCTTGGCACTTTATTTCTATCCTGCTTTCCCTTTATTCTGTTCTCTAGACTTGATAGTACAATAAATGTATCATCTAACCACATTTATACACCCCTTAGCAAAATGCTAATCCTCCATTTACCTCTTATATCTACATCCAGTCAGGGGAAGATCTACTATGAAACCAATGAAGCTTAATCTTCAGGGCTCCTAATCCTGGAGGGGCCCCAGAAGCGACTTTAGTCCACATTGCTTAAATTTTTTTTGTGTCTGCTATATGAGAAGGGTTTTTAAAAAATAATATTATTAATACTATAGTGTACAGTAATCCCTCGCTATATCGCGCTTCGCCTTTGGCGGCTTCACTCTATCACGGATTTTATATGTAAGCATATTTAAATATATATCGCAGATTTTTTGCTGGTTCGCGGATTTCTGCAGACAATGGGTCTTTTAATTTCTGGTACATGCTTCCTCAGTTGGTTTGCCCAGTTGATTTCATACAAGGGACGCTATTGGCAGATGGCTGAGAAGCTACCCAACTTACTTTTCTCTCTCTCTCTCTTGCGCTGACATTCTCTGCTCCTGATGGAGGGGGTGTGAGCAGGGGGGCTGTTCGCACACCTAGACGATACGGACACTCGTCTAAAAATGCTGAAAGATTACCTTCACGTTGCTCCCTTCTGTGCAGCTGCTTCATGAAGCGACATGCTGCACAGTGCTTCGCATACTTAAAAGCTTGAAGGGCACATATTGATTTTTGATTGTTTGTTTTTATCAGTCTCTCTCTCTCTCTCTCTCTGACATTCTCTGCTCCTGACGGAGGGGGTGTGAGCTGCTGCCTTCATTGCAACTGCTTTGTGCCACGGTGCTTTGCATACTTAAAAGCCAAACAGCCCTATTGATTTGTTTGCTTTTCTCTCTCTCTCTGATATTCTCTGCTCCTGATGCGCACTCCTTTGAAGAGGAAGATATGTTTGCATTCTTTTAATTGTGAGAAGGAACTGTCATCTCTGTCTTGTCATGGAGCACAGTTTAAACTTTTGAAAAAGAGACAAATGTTTGTTTGCAGTGTTTGAATAACGTTCCTGTCTCTCTACAACTTCCTGTGTTTCTGTGCAAATCTGTGACCCAAGCATGACAATATAAAAATAACCATATAAACATATGGTTTCTACTTCGCGGATTTGTTCTGGAACGCAACCCCCGTGATCGAGGAGGGATTACTGTAATTCAATACAGAATAATAGTTAAAATAAAAATTAAAAAGTTATTAAATATCATAGCTGTAAATTAAAAAACGTTCAAATTAAGTATGTTTCTTTCTAAGTATACTTAATATAAAATAATTATTGTAAGATTTCTAAACTCTTTTGGGACTCCCCCAGTGGGATGACATGCCGAAGAGCATCCCAAAGCGTAATCGCCACGTCTTTAGAAGACAGTTTATCAGTTGCCGGGGTCTCCCAACGCTGCAGTGGCTCACAGCTAAAGCAGATCCAGATCGATTACGGTCACACTATAAGCACTTGCCGTTGATGGTTGCTGCAAGGAACATTATAAATGCAAGGAACAGGCTTACTTGGCCACTAACCTAGCCATGACCCTGCCTGATTGCTGTGTCTGTGTATAGGAAAATGGTAAATCCTGCTACAATAAATAACTGTGCTATTCCTGAATAAAATAAAGTTGATTTAAGACTCAGCCTCATGTTTTGGGGTGCAAGACATGGACTCACACATCACATAAATTAAAGCACTATTAATATTTATAGCAGAAAGTAACATTTTTATTGATACTATTTATCTTAGATTTGCTGTAATCAAGAAAATAAAAGCATATTTCATTGCTTGTGGTAACTGTAAAGGACAACATTTCGGTATATTTTTATTTGCACAGATAATTTTATAAAACCTTAAAATATATACTATTATTACAATTAATAATAACAATTTTACCTATGTATAATTAAAAATAAAAATATCTTTTTTGGTAGATATTGTCATTATCGCTTGGAAGAAAACACACAGCTTCTGGAAGAGCAATTAGAATGAGACTTTATTGCATAGAGAACAAAGCCGACTCAGTTCAGTGAAGTGAGTGGTGTTAGTGCGGCGGAACCTCATATTTATTACAGTCCTTATCAGAAGATTACCTCACTCTGCATGTTTTTTTTCTTCATTATCTGACTCCTGGTACCCATCTTCTGTATTCCTCTCTTTTTGCTTACACCACCAATATTTTCTTGTGCTTAATGTGTATAGCATTACATTTTTTGTCAAAAAAAATGTAAAAAGTATTGAATTGTTTGGCTTGATAAATGATTTTTATTAAATTTTCCTCTTTCTACTGTAAAATATGCAAAACACTAAAAGTACAAAGTCAGAAGTGTAGAAAGTATAATAATTATATAAATAATAATAATAATGATGAGTAATAGTAATAACAATAACATGAACAGCACACTGCAAATGTGTGAGTGACGAGAGTGTTCATTTCAGATTCACCACAATCACTTTCGGTTTCACTGAACATTTCAGTTTCACTGCCTGAAGACAGATTTACCTCGTCATCACTGCTGAAGAGAGGGGTTTCTTATGAGGTGCCATTATGGGGCTAAATGAAGACATGTCTACACTGTTGCCCAGGTAACGCTCGGGCCTAACGTTTATGCAAGACATGTCTATACTGTTGCCTGAGTTGGCACTTTTACAGCCCGATAATCCTCACTTCTTATGCAAGATGCATCTATACAGTTGCCAGAGTGATACTCAGGGCTAATGTTTTTAGCACTGTTTTTACAGCCTGAGTGATGCTCGGATCTAACACTAAGGGGTTTGATCATTTTCTGATGGGCATAATTGTTATGCTTAATGGGCATTGATAACTTTCTGATGGACATAATGGCCTTCTACCCATCACCTGCCACCAATATCTTGACTTGAGATGCATTTTTGCCATCTGGCCAAAAGAGTGACTACCTTTTAACTACTGTTCACATTCTTAACCTTTTGTTTGTAAATATTGGTGACATCCCAGATTAATTAGTGAATAAAAAGTACAGACATAAGCCTTTTAATATTTAACTCTTACATTGCCTAAAGCCATCGGTTACAATATGTATACATATGAATATGAGTTACTTTGAATACATATGACTTCTCTATATATTTATGAATTCTCTATAATATAACCAGTAGATGATGTGCTGTAACAAAAAGGGGGAGCTGTGAAAAAGGCAATCTAATACTAACGTAAATCACATTAGCATTGTGATTGCCTTTTCAAAGTGATAGCACTTATGACAGTGACCTAGACAAGAGCTTTTTCCAATAAAATGTTCAAACATATACAATATTTTAATTATCCTAACTCAAAAATAAATGTTATACTTAGAAACATAAGGTAAGTAATAAAGGTGAAATGGTGTTAGATAAGCCTAAGCCTACTGTTTTTACGAGCAGTGGTTACCCAGCCCTCATTACTCATTGTGAAGTTGCTCCCATAACAGTTCAATCTTCAGGGCCCCAAAAATGTAGGTCCACCACTTTACCCAATTAATATCAAAAACACAAAATTGTTTAATTAATCAGCTTAAAATGTATTAAGTATTATTCAAAAATATATTAATACATATATATACTGTACTATATTATATATATATATACATACATATATAAATATACTCATCAGTAACACACTTACAATTATATATATAAATTACACATACAATGTAACTTAGAAATATTAAATTAGTGACCCAAACGTTCTTTACATACAGTATATTACATGAAAAAGTCCTTTTTTGAAAACACAGTTAAATAAATGAGTAAAGAATTCCCAATTTTTCACTAATAAAAGTAAAAGGAAAACTAAAATGAAAATGGTGCCAAAAAAAAATGCTGCAGGCCTGGCTGACACTTGCAATTGGTGCATCCTAAAGAAGAGGCCCCTTTACCCATGTAGAAAACTCCACTCCACTGTCTGCAGCAAAGAAATGACTTGCATAGCCAACTTGTGTTAATGATATGGTCAACTCCAGTTGACAGTCAACTGTACACCTTTTTTCCATGACCTCCATGAGCTACTCTACCTATCATTTGTTACTGTAACGTTGCAGCTCAGTTTTTAAAGGGTTACATATGTATATTTCAAATACTTTTTTAGATATGGTATTTTTTGACATTGTTGTTCTTAAATTGCATTTTGCTCTACATGATCACCATATTCCAACAATGTGAACAATGCCTACAGTAATATAACATATATATATATAACATATATAACATATATAACATCCGGCGCCGCCGTGAGTGGCAGCCTTTTCAGCAGCTCCGTGTATGACTGTATATGTATGTGTACTTTTCTACTTTTATTTTTCTATTTTTATTTATTGATCACTCCTACCACTTTATTTTATGTGGATTCCTTCCCTGGACACACTTACTTTTACAACGTGGGCATGGATTTTAACACGCCGAGACTCTTTTTTTTTTATTTTTACTTTGTGAATTTCCCATCGGGATTAATAAAGTATCTATCTATCTATCTATCTATCTATCTATCTATCTATCTATCTATCTATCTATCTATCTATCTATCTATCTATCTATCTATCTAGTATTTTCAATTTTCTCAGAAGACCAAATGCCAACACCATTTTCTAGAGAAAGTAGTGGAGTAAGCAGCATAGAACTGTAAATGTTTGTGGTGTGGGATGTCATGTTTGAGATAGATGATGCACGTTATGATGAAAGCACTTTGAGCTACTTTTTGTATGAAAATGTGCTATATAAATAAATGTTGTTGTTGTTGTTATATATACTTATACTTTGCTCTTCCTCTTTTTCATTCAGAGACTAGAAGTGTAGGAGGCCAGACACTCCTCTGGGAGTGCCAGGGAACTGAGCTAGCCATAAAAAAGTCAAAAAATGGATAAGGGGTGGCTTCTTCCGGTGTCATCATCCCAGGAGGTTTTAAAAGGCACTGGGAAGGAGGAAGGTCGGCTCACTTTGTCTGCAGTGACAGACAACACTCCTCCCTAAAGGCTGCTTTTGGCTGGAAACTTCATCTAAGTGGCCCCATTCTGTTAACATTAGAAAATGAATTCCCCCTTGGAAAAGAGAACTGTGTGAAGTACATTTCTTGCATTGATCACTGGTAACTTGGCTATTTAAGAGGACCACCACCATTAACAGGAAACATTGACTAGAATACAGAAAAATATGCTGCAAATTAAAAATTGTCCTATATACCTAGCACTAATGATACAGTATTTGAGAGGTCTCAGTTCTTCGCTTACTCACTTCAACATTGTTTCAGCTCTGCTTGAAGCAAACATCTCTGTTGAGTATCAAATTTGTGTTTGGCCTACCCTAAGTTTATTTGTACAGTAGTATTTAAAATTTCAAACTGTGGAAGAGGAATCTGGTAAGGATTTGTGAAAATCACAAAGAGATTATCAGAAGTATTTTCATTTCCATGCCCTTAAGGCATCAAATGCACCTGTAGTCTAAACCATATGGAGTTTTTCAGAAAAAACAATATGTTTCTTTGAATAAATATGCATTAACTATTGTCAAGGTTGAATTAAAATAATAATAAAAAGGAGTGTGAACCAAATAAAGGGTTTAACTCAAAGCAAAGGTCAGCTACACAGTGACACTCCCACCTCCATTTGCAGCCAATTTATTCTTTAGGAGTCTTCCTTTATTAATTCGTAGTGCATAAATAAAGCTTTTCATAGTTAATTGATTCCTCAAGTTTCCTCCTCAGTTTTGGAAGCCCAGTTGACACTTAATCAGCATTCCTACAGTCTCTGTTTATGCACAGAAGAATCAGGGAGGAAATGACAGATTTTGCTATTATTCATTTGAACAACTTTCTACTCATTATGTTTTTCTTGCTTTACTGAATATTCTCACCACTGTAGCAAAAACAATAAAACTCCTGAGATTTAAAAGATTTTTCATGAGCAGCAACATAAGCAGTTCGACACCACAGTGCTAAAGCCACAATCAATACCATATATTTCCTTCAAGTTCAAAACAAAACATCATTTGCAAAATCGCTATTTTTATGTTTCTTTAAGTATTATAAAAAAAGTCTTTTATTAAAAACATACATTTGGAAAAGCCTTTTTTGCTTTATTTCCCTGTGTATACTTGAAAATATGTATTATCACTGCACTAATCACCTACAGCAAATAAAAAAACTTCAACTTTATGCAGTTCAAAAAACTAATATAGTTAAATCCCTTAAGACTCTGAATGAGATAGAAGCAAACTGGCACTATGGATTCCTTAATAAGCAAGTATGAGATTTGTGGACAACCATGAATAGCACAATTAGGTAATAAATAATTAATATGTTAAAGATCAATAAATAATATGTGACTGTTACTTTTAGGTCTGGAGAATGTGCGGGCCAGTCAATAGCACCAATGTCTTTGTCATCCAGGAACTGCCTACACACTCTGGCCAAATGAAGCTGAGCATTGTCCTGCACCAGGAGGAACCCAAGACCCACTGCACCAGCACTAATTTCTGACAATGGCTCTGAGGATTTCGTTTCAGTACCTAAAAGCAGTCAGGGTATCATTGCCTAGCAATGTCAAGGTCTGTGTGACCCTCCAAGGATATGCCTCCCCAGACCATCACAGATCTAACCGGTCATGCTGGATGATGTTGCAACCTGCATAATGTTCATTGTTAGACTCTATCACTTCTGTTACATGTGCTCAGTGTAAACCTGGTCTCAATCTGTGAAGAGAATGGGGCAACAATAGCGGTGCTGGAAATTGTGGTATTCTCTGGCGAATGTCAGTTGAACTGTGCAGTACATGTCCCACCAGAAGATGTTGGGCCCTCATGCTACCCTCACATAGTCTGTTTCTGACAGTTTGATAGCTTGTCAGAAACATGCACACCAGTAGTATAATGGGTTCACGCTTAAAAAAAGGTGGCCTGTTCTTAATAAATTAATAATTAATTGACCGTCTTGAACTCCATGGGTGTGCATGCTGGTGGATGGGGCAAGATGTACCTTGCACGTAATGGTGTGGTTTGTCTCAATTGCTTCATCAGCTTCCTGCAGTTCGCGATTGGGCTGCTGCACCCACAGAGGCATATATGGATGAGCCGGAGAAGGAAGTTAAAAGATGGGGTGGAGAGAAGAAGGCAGATAGATGAGAGAGAGAGAGAGAGAGAGAGGGGCAGTGCGTGAATAAGCAAGTGATAGAAAAACAGATGGCAGACAGTTGGGAAGACAGCCCCTTTGAAGGGAGCATGCGGCCAACACTCTGTGGGGGTGAAGTGCATCCGGCTCTGGCTGAGCAATTCAGGGACCTGGAGTGATCAGGTGGTGCTGGCGACTCACCACCTAAGTCTGGGAAGTAGTCGACGAGGTTCAGAGTGGGAGCATTATTGGAGCCATAAACAATGGGGACCTGTGCCTGGGTTTGGATTGTTGAGCCCTGCTGGCAACCATGGGACAGCAAGGACTCGGAAGTGTGAAAGGATTGTGGTAACTGTCAGTTAGGCATCTTCTCCTCCTGCGAGGTCTGGGGACTAGCATGTGAAGAACAGATACCTGCCCTGAGATTTTAACCTTGCTTTTAATGGAATAATTTATTTGATTAATTTTAACATCCACTTTCAATTGTTTATTGGATTACTTATTTTTGGAATGTTTGATGCACTGCACTTTTGAACACTGTTCTGTTTTGTTGGATTTTAATAAAAGCACTGGAGCATTTATACATGTACCCCTTGCCATATGTGTGTTGTGTCCTCATCTGCTGGCTCATCTCTCAGGTACATTATCAGCAGTAGTGTGTTCAAGAGGCTTCCGGGATGCAGCCAGTAGTGTGGAGCCGACCCGCAACATCACATGCTCCTACTGTTCCTCCTCAAACAAAGGAGCAGATACCGGTGCTGCTGCTGGGTCGATGCCATTCTAAGGCCCTGTCCAGCTCTCCTCATGTAACAGCCCATCTCCTGGTATCTCAACATGTTCATGAGACTGTGCTGGGACACACAGCAAACCTTCTTGTGATGGCATTGTGCAGCTTGAATTGGTTGCAGGTGCTGCTTCATGCTACCAGTAGTGACAAGGACAAGAGCAAAATGCAAAACTAGAGAAGAATCATTCAGGAAGGATAACAATCGCTTTTTCTTCCTAACTAGAGAGATTGATATCCCTGAAGCTTAATGGCTCGGTGTTAGACTGTGATGATTAAGTGTTCCCTTAATTTTTCTGAGCAGTGTATATTTGTATATATATAATTCAAGGAAAAATTGTCTCTTGCTCATTTGTTATCTTGATTACCTGATGAATTATAATTTTTGGCTAGATTAAGTTATTTGGGTGCTTCATTTGCATTGGAAAATGCTATTTGAATTTTGAAACTGTATGAATAATGAAGGGCTTGAATGAAAAATTATCATATCATAAAGCAACAAACAAAATGCTACTTTGAGCATTTGTAGACAACAGTTAACACCAGATATGCCACTGGGTTCCTTTACTACATATCCATCATTCTAAGGATTTTTCTCCATAGTTGTATATAGGTTAAATCAAAGATGATCTAATAACCAAACACCATTCAAACAGTGGCAGTACTTTTGCTAGAAACAGCTGGTAAAAGTAAGTGACAAATAAACAGCAGACAAGAAGAACATTGATAAAAGCTCTCTTTTCAATTTTAAGCTTTCTTTAGACCTTGAAATTATGAAAGCAGCTCATTACCCTAATAGAATTTAACCATTCTATTAATAGTTGATTCTGAATTATAGATATTTTTTATTAACATCAGTTAGGTTTGGAACCAGAACTGGTTACCATCTTAATGGAGTCTGAAATTCCTTAGCATGCTTACTTCATTCCTCTCCCAGCTTCAACTTCTTCCTGTATCATAAATTATGTTAATTAGTTACTGTGTGTTGGTCAAGTGTTAATGAATAAGTTTTGCATTGATGGACTGCACTCCTACCTAGGGTGGTCATTCATTGCTATGCTTAGGCTCACCAATATGAATAGATGGATATGTATGCTTGAATTTTTCCATCTTTTGAAGTCATCATTATGTTGAGTGACAGAGAAGGCAGACACTTTTTATCCTTCTAACACTTAAACCTGTAATATATTTCAAATTACCTTATTCATCATTGCCCACTAGCTACTCACATCTATGTCTACAGGACACTCTACTTTAAAGTAAAGTTCAACTCTAAATGTATAATTGAAGTAGCATTACTAGAATCTCATCCTGGGATCGGAATTTGGCTATATAGGGAGGACAACTAAACAGCAAAATAAGTTAAACCTTTATTGACTAATTTTTCATTCAGTGGTGGACACTGAAAATTCAGACATGTTTAAGACTAATCAACAATACCAGCCTATAATTGGGACTGATTCACTTGAAGGCAGTTAGTCTAGAAATGCTGATAAGGAAAAATATGCAGAACAAGTGCAGTGTCACTTGTGGAACTGTGTGCATTAAGAGAAGATCCAAGTGGGTACTCGCTTGAGCAGAGTGGTCCATAGTTGTATTGGTATGCAGTGAGACTCTGCAGAAGCAGCTAACATGCCCTTTTGAACCTTTGTCTATTTGAAAGGTGGCTGGTTCAAGCAGATTTGAGATGAACACTGGCCAAAAAGATGTATTGTTTTAAGGAGTCTCAATGTATGATTCCATATTATGGTTCTTTGTCCTTCAAGCACTGGCAGCTTAGCTTTCATTAAGCAGATAATAAATAACACCTCAGTTATATTAGGTAATTCTAATTGTCCACGGACAACACAAATTCATGACCAATCATTAAAAGGGCCTGAGATATGGCTGTCAGGAGGCCCAGTAGCACAGACATATCTTAGAAGGCTCAGTCTAACATGGACAACTTTTTAAAGTTCTGATTGAAACACTCCATGTCCATTGGTCTGTTCTTGTAAAAAGCTATAGGGAATGGAATTTATCTGCTACAAATTCTAATTTATTATCCGTTTTGATGGTGTGGACAATCCACAATGCCAAAACAAACTGAACACCTTGTTTACAATAACGCTTAATGGCGTTATCACAAAAGCAAAAATATGGGTCTTTTTTAAACTGAAGTATATAATCAGTGGAAAATATGTGAGCATGTCCTTCATTATATATAACAGTGGTTCTCAATCTGTGGGGCGGCCCCCCTAAGGGGGTGCAAAGTAACAAAAAGGGGGGCGCAAAGATGTGAAAAAAAGAAAACAAGAATCAAAAATATGAAAAATTAATTTATTGAAACCAAAACTAACTAACTTAAACTATATTCTGATACTAGAAAAATAAATATAGAGTTAGATAAATGTCAATAAAAGTTAAGTAGGTATAATAAAATATGCATCTATGATATATCATTAATTTAAAAAGAACAAATTGGTAATAGTGGGCTTCATTCAAAAAAATGTTAGGGGGGGGGGGGGGGGCGCGATTAAAACTGTTATGAAAACTCGGGTCGCAAATACTTAAAGGTTGAGAAACGCTGATATATAAGGTAATTTACTGTATACCATTGTTAAAATTTCTGCATGTTAATTTCTTTATACAGGCAGTCCCCGGGTTACGTATGAGATAGGGACTGTAGGTTTGTACTTACTGTAAGTTGAATTTGTATATAAGTCGGAACAGGTACATTATTTTAATAAATGCTATTTTTGACCAACTGTAACCAAGTGCTCTGCCAATGAATGATGAAGTTTCACCTCTCCCTGATCTTTTCATTATTTCTACTTTATTTTCAGTGGTGATGGTTTTTCTCTTCTTTACTGTATCACCAGCACTTGCATCAGATTTGTGTTTCAAAGACATTCTTGAAGGGTGAAGACAAAAGGTTAAGATGAGCTCTTCTGCACAGCACTGTACACGTTATCACAGCAGGAAGGCACCCGTCATCAACACGTCTGATGTACTGACAAGAGACAACTTCCTGCTATGTGCGTAACAGTACAAGCAGGCTTACTATTGAGAATGAATGGGGGTGGCGAGGGGCGGTTCATCACCAGCCCACCTCAAAGTCACCTCCACTACAGTATGCTGTAGAACGAACACGGTGCGGCCAAAGGCGAGTAGTGAATCTCCCAACCCCAATTCAACAGGAAGCCATCCGAGCCACACTACAATGCTACCCCCGCTGCCCCGTTCAGCCACAACCGGGTCACCGCTTGCAGCATTACCAGCCGTGTGTGCTGGGCGGGCAGTGAAACGCACCCCTCCGCTCCATCCAGCCTGCGTCCAGTCAGGAGCAGCAGCTGCGGCGGCATAGTGGGCGGGCAGCAAACCATCGTCCTGCATACGAGCGATAGCTGTGGCCCCGGTGACTATGGACCACGGGTCACCACTTGCCGCCGGGAGCCACCCGAGGGACACTACACTACACAAGCAGCGAAATCGCCCCCCTCCAGCCACTGCTTGCAGCATCCCCAGGCCGAAGATGATGGAGCGGCAGTTACTGAGGCACATGCATCGCAGCTGCATCCTCGTTTGTAAGTCGTAGGTCGGGTGTCCGTAACCTGGGGACTACCTGTATGCATTCATTTTATTGTTACCTTGGAAACACCATTTAGTTTGGAATGGTGGCATGTGACATGTTATGTCTCTGTTTAAGCAAATTATTATCTGAGTATTGGAGTAGGAAAAAAAAGAAATAAAGACAAATATTAGGTGAGTTATGGGTAGTTATTTAAATTAATGTTAAGAGGTTTGCTACCTTTCTTCAGACTATGGTTTTCGTTTAACGTTTTGGTTTTCATAACCAGCCTGGACAGTTCTTTGGCTTTGACACTCACTGGTTGATTCTCTGACCACAACTCTGTAGTTTACCTTAAGATCCTTCCATGTTCTGTTTTTCCTGTTGCTCAGTGTTTTTCTATGAAAAAGTAACATCTCTGAGCACCTTCTTGTGCCTACTGATGTGTACATTAGGAATTAATAGAACATTATAATGTTTGATTTATATTATTATTCCTATTTGTTCACAGTTTCTTTAATTTAATTGATCTAAAGTTATTGTATGTCATTGTTTTGGGTTGTTAAGATACCACTCATTTTTAGGAGACTGGGCTTGCTTGCAAGCATATGACATCATGGGATAACGTGATAATGGTGGTCATCTTTAAATAAGTAATCCATGTGCTCAAAAAATATCTTCCCTTCGTTTTCAATAAAGGAAATTGTGAGTAAATATCTTTTTGAGATTTTGTTCTTTAAATTTGGTTTTGTACTTTAATGCTGTACTACTGTGACAAGACAGTTTCAAAGGCATTATACAAGGAAGATTAACCAGAAAACAAAATGTATTTGTAAGCCCAGGAAACTTAATGACCAAAAATTAATGCTATCTTTCATCAAGCCCAAAACCAGAAACCAAAGATCATAGTCAAAAATTTGTAGCAAAAAAAAATTAAATAATAAACAGCAAGCAAAAAAACACACACCAAAGTTTTAATTTTCTAGCTTTGAATAACCAGAAAGTGCCCGGTGCTGACATTTATGCAGTTGCCTAGATGACGTTACATGCCGCACACTTCTGATCATCCTTGGGTAATAATATTATCCATCCATCTATTCATTATCCAACCCACTATATCCTAACTACAGGGGGTCAGCTGGAGCCAATCCCAGCCAATACAGGGCGCAAGGCAGGAAACAAACCCCGGGCAGGGCGCCAGTCCACCACAGGGCACACACACACACCAAGCACACACTAGGGACAATTTAGGATCGCCAATCCACCTAACCTGCATATGTCTTTGGACTGTGGGAGGAAACTGGAGCACAGGAGGAAACCCACACAGACACGGGGAGAACATGCAAACCCAGGAAGCGAACTAATAATATTATAGTAGCTGTAAATAAAAGTATGAAAAATGGTGGTACCCATAACAAAATAATGGTCATCATGGTTGAAAGTGAAATGATTTTAGCTCTAAGATAAACACCTTGGAAATTAAATTGAACATTAGGTATGAGACAAGTGTAAAAAAGCTCAAACAGAATCCACATTCACCATAAAAGGTAAGAAATGTCAGAAAAAATGAAGAAGGAAGCAAATCATAATAACTTATAGTCCATTTTCCTTTTTGGATTCTATAGTGATCTTTTCTTTTGATATATGAACATTTCTTAACTTGATTACTCAGTCTTTGTCATTTGAAAGTACTCTCTCTCTAACTCATATACCAAATTATCATCATCAACAACAAAATGTATTTCTATAACTCATTTTCATACAAGGCCTGCAGCTTAAATTGTCTTACAAGAGGTTAAAGAAAATACTGCAAGTTTAAAAAAAAGAAAAACAGCAAATTAGAAATAATGGATGAATAAATGAAATACCAAAAAGATTAAATAAGAATAAATCCATACATAATTAATTAATATACATATACAGGTAACAGATAAAATAGTATTATTGAATTGTTTTAAAGTCTCTTGTGCAAGAAAGAACAGAAAAAAAATTAAAAACAACAGCTTGTCAAATGCTAGGGAAATAAATACCTGCAAGGGTTTCAAGAGTAAAAGTTCACCCATGCCTCAGGGGTCATTCTACCTAACATGCTTAAGTCATGCCTTATTGTTTTTAAGCTTTGTCCTAGAAGATTCAATGCATTGGGTCTCGTCCACCTTTATTCTCACATCACAGATGGCTATATAGTACTTTGATCAAATGGTGGTGACACAAAATGCCACCACACAAACCCAGAAAAGGGAACATACAATATAAAAGGTTAATAATGACTGCAAATCCAAGAAATACAAGTAATAATCTATTAAAAGTGTAACTAAAATGCTGCTATAAAAATTACAAATTAAAAAAGTGGTTTTTAAAAGTTTTTTAAAATGTAGCCTGAGGTATTTCTGTTGGTAAAATATTCCAGACTTTTGGTGCAGCAAAAGGTAACAGCAAAAGGCTATCTTACCACATCCTTTACGCTTAGCCCTTGTAATAATAAGCAAACCAGTTTTCGAGGACTGTGCCTGGGAGTAAAGGGGGACAAGCAGTCCAAACTGTAATATGGAGTAAGATTACTTAGAGTTTTATATACCATTAATATTATTTGAAAATCAATTCTAAAGAACACAGGTAACCAATGTAACAATGATAGAACTGGTGTGATGTGCTCAGATTTTGTTTAACCTCCTTAGCATTACATTTTTTCTCAAAAAACATGTAAAAGTGTTGCATTTTATGGCTTGAAAAATTTAATTTTTTTATTAAATGTCATCTTTCTACTGTAAAATGAGCAAAACACTAAAAGTACAAAGTCAGGAGTGTAGAAAGTATAATAATAATACAAATAATAATAATGATGAATAAAAATAATACGAACAGCAGACTGCACATATGCGAGTGACACGAGTAAGGCTCAACACTACAACCTTGGGTCTTATGCGAGATGAGTCTATGCTGTTGCCCAAGTGACACTCAGGACTAATACTTTGAGCACCGTTTTTACAGCCCGAGAGATGCTCGAGTCTAATGCTAAGAAGGTTAATTGATTAAAAGCTTATCAACCTTTTGATCCTTTCTTTTATGAAAATATCAAATTTTGAAGAGAATATCTATTTAAGAATGGATTAAAGTGTCTTTGGTCTAGCAGTACTGTTTTTCGACTAAGAATGCCGGTCTTACAGTCCGTTGAAGCTTGACAATACTGGGAGACCTTTTTTTTACACTACACAGTATACAATGTTTATTTTGTTTGTTTGTACAGCACAATCTATCCTAAAAGGAGACATATAAGTTGTGTATTTGGAAATAACTAGGTGAGTTTGAATCTCATGCTTGGTTATGGTGTGCATGTATCTGCCAAGGTTTCAGACCTTCAGTCACATCCCAACGACATGTGTGTTAGTTTACTTGTCTGTGTGGTTAGGAGCCTGATTGGGGTCTGTATTTGGACTGGTATCCTCTCCAGAGTTGATCTCTGCCTTGTTCCTGATGTTGTCAGAATGGGCTTGATCTCCTTGCACCCCTGAATTGGATAAAGTGGGCTTGAAAACATGATTTTAAAAATGTTAGTATTAAGCAGTGACTCTACATTGTAGTCTAAACTGTAAAGTTGCCATTATTAGCATTTGCATTTGTATGTCACACAGAGACAAATGTGGCACCCAGCTGGGGTTCATGCCCGGCCGGGATGCCCAGGAGGACCGGAGGAGGGCTTGTGCCTCCTCCAGAACATGAGGGGGCGACCACCCTGGTTGCTTTGGGGGCCACGGGTACAGAGCATGGAAGCTCTACCCTGTAGGGGCCTGTGGCCACCGCCAGGGGACGCCCCAATGCCTTGGGAGCCCTGGACCTCAGCACTTCCGTCACACCCGGAAGTGCTGGGGGGGAAGAGGAGCAGGGACACCCGGAGTCCTTCCGGTTGCACAGCCGGCACTTCCGTCACACAGGAGAGTGTCGACGGAAGAGTGTCGGGAAGCACCTGGAGCCCATTCAGGGGGTATAAAAGGGGCCGCCTCCCTCCAGTCAAGGGCAAGAGTCGGGTGGAAGTAGGACGGAGCTCAGAGGAGAGGAGTGGAGGCGGACCAGAGACTGTAGGCATTGTGTTGTGTGGCCAAGGAGTTAAGGGGTGATTGGTGCTGCGGCAATGGGATTGTGCACTTTAACAACTGTACATAATGTATAATAAACGTGTGTGTGGTGAAACCATCTTGTCTACCTGTCTGTGTCCGGGCTGTTCCCCACAATGGCATCCCAGATGGGACTCTCTGCCTGCTGTCGCTGAGGACGTCCGGAACGGCAGCACGGCGAGGACGGCGCCACGGAGAGACGAGACCCGGGAGGTAAGTGCCCTGCCCAGCGGCGATCGGCCCTGTGGGGGCAAACTTACCTTCTGTGTTGCAGGCAGGGACTGCCCGGGTCTGCGTCAGTGGCAACGCCATGCCGATCCTCAGGCTGTCGTCGGGGCAGAGGCGGCAGCATGCGATGCTAAGAGGAAGGAGACGCTGCAGCTCGACGGGCCACAGCAGCTGCTCAGCACCTCGGAGGCACGTCGCCGCACCAGGAGAAAAAGAAACAGCCAAAATGGCAGCGGACTGGAAGTCCCTCCCCGGGACAGGCTCGGGATTGGGCGGTGTGTCTTGCGTGTCCACCGATGATTGGATGGAGGCAGGCCCAAGGAATGTCCATCCCGGGCTGAGGAAGGACCCGACGGGGCCTGTAGGAAGGCCTCTCAGAGAGCAGCTGGCGGATACAGTGGTGTGAAAAACTATTTGCCCCCTTCCTGATTTCTTATTCTTTTGCATGTTTGTCACACAAAATGTTTCTGATCATCAAACACATTTAACCATTAGTCAAATATAACACAAGTAAACACAAAATGCAGTTTTTAAATGATGGTGTTTATTATTTAGGGAGAAAAAAAATCCAAACCTACATGGCCCTGTGTGAAAAAGTAATTGCCCCCTTGTTAAAAAATAACCTAACTGTGGTGTATCACACCTGAGTTCAATTTCCGTAGCCACCCCCAGGCCTGATTACTGCCACACCTGTTTCAATCAAGAAATCACTTAAATAGGAGCTGCCTGACACAGAGAAGTAGACCAAAAGCACCTCAAAAGCTAGACATCATGCCAAGATCCAAAGAAATTCAGGAACAAATGAGAACAGAAGTAATTGAGATCTATCAGTCTGGTAAAGGTTATAAAGCCATTTCTAAAGCTTTGGGACTCCAACGAACCACAGTGAGAGCCATTATCCACAAATGGCAAAAACATGGAACAGTGGTGAACCTTCCCAGGAGTGGCCGGCCGACCAAAATTACCCCAAGAGCGCAGAGACGACTCATCCGAGAGGTCACAAAAGACCCCAGGACAACGTCTAAAGAACTTCAGGCCTCACTTGCCTCAATTAAGGTCAGTGTTCACGACTCCACCATAAGAAAGAGACTGGGCAAAAACAGCCTGCATGGCAGATTTCCAAGACGCAAACCACTGTTAAGCAAAAAGAACATTAGGGCTCATCTCAATTTTGCTAAGAAACATCTCAATGATTGCCAAGACTTTTGGGAAAATACCTTGTGGACTGATGAGTCAAAAGTTGAACTTTTTGGAAGGCAAATGTCCCGTTACATCTGGCGTAAAAGGAACACAGCATTTCAGAAAAAGAACATCATACCAACAGTAAAATATGGTGGTGGTAGTGTGATGATCTGGGGTTGTTTTGCTGCTTCAGGACCTGGAAGGCTTGCTGTGATAGATGGAACCATGAATTCTACTGTCTACCAAAAAATCCTGAAGGAGAATGTCCGGCCATCTGTTCATCAACTCAAGCTGAAGCGATCTTGGGTGCTGCAACAGGACAATGACCCAAAACACACCAGCAAATCCACCTCTGAATGGCTGAAGAAAAACAAAATGAAGACTTTGGAGTGGCCTAGTCAAAGTCCTGACCTGAATCCAATTGAGATGCTATGGCATGACCTTAAAAAGGCGGTTCATGCTAGAAAACCCTCAAATAAAGCTGAATTACAACAATTTTGCAAAGATGAGTGGGCCAAAATTCCTCCAGAGCGCTGTAAAAGACTCATTGCAAGTTATCGCAAACGCTTGATTGCAGTTATTGCTGCTAAGGGTGGCCCAACCAGTTATTAGGTTCAGGGGGCAATTACTTTTTCACACAGGGCCATGTAGGTTTGGATTTTTTTTTCTCCCTAAATAATGAAAACCACCATTTACAAACTGCATTTTGTGTTTACTTGTGTTATATTTGACTAATGGTTAAATGTGTTTGATGATCAGAAACATTTTGTGTGACAAACATGCAAAAGAATAAGAAATCAGGAAGGGGGCAAATAGTTTTTCACACCACTGTATGCCTGATGAAAAGGTAAGGCAACCGCCGACTGATGATCTGTGCTTGCTAGCGGCTCTGCGTGAGTTGGAGGAGTGCCTCCAGCCTGCTGAGTCGCTATTCCAGGTGGTACGCGTCCTCTGTAGAGGATTGAAGGAGCTGGAGGTGAAGGCGGCCGCGTCCGTGATGACGCTGTGACAGTGGGCAGATCGGTGCGGTGCTGGAGTCTTCGGCCGGAGGGACGCGGCGGGGAAGGTAAGTGAGACCGTCCCCATAAAGGAAAAGGGAGATCCCACCGCAGGGGCCCGTGACATTCATGATCGGAACCGTGTCGGTGGGGCTCCAACAGCGGACGCGGCGGTGCAGGCTGTTCACGAGGAGAGGGGAGCAACAGCGAGAGGACAGACAGGACAGGGGCTGACGAGTGCCCTGGGTCCTAGAGCCCGAAGCCCCGAGCCTGCGACAGTCTCCCGTCGGTCTTGGTGGACGCAGACAGGAACAGGTCTGTGCGTTTGTCATGTGCAGACTCAAACCGCTGTGGCGTCCAAGAGTGATAGGAGGAATCAAGGGGTGAATGCCGGTTCCTCCAATAGGAAGGGGCGTGCAGCTGGGTGCGCACGTCCAGAGAAGGGCCACTCCCCAAAGTCAGCGGAGAAAAAAGGAATGCAGGCGGTCACGTCAGTATCGTCACCTGGAGGGACACGGAACCCGCGGAGGGGGTGCTGAACAGGCAAGTTCCGGGGTCCACGTCAGAGGGGGGAGCGCTGCCAGTACGTGGCACAGAGGGACTCCAGGGAAGGGTGTCCAGGCAGCGGCTCTGCCCCCTTGTTTCTGTGTGTTACAGGACTGGACCCGGGACGAGTGGTAGGACCTGCTTTGTGGGAAGCCGACCCTCTTCAGACGGACTGTCTGGCAGGATGACACTTCACTGGCGCGAGTGGCGCAGAACAGAGGGGCGCAAAGACCTCAGATAGGGAGCCAAAGAAGAGTTCCAGGGTGCCGGATTGGACCCTGGACAAAGAGTAGGAGCCACTTTGGGGTTGAACCGTCCTCACGGATTGTGTCGCTCAGACCAATGGGTCTTCGCTGGCGATGGGGCACTGTGGCACCCGGCTGGGGTTCATGCCCGGCCAGGATGCCCAGGAGGACCGGAGGAGGGCTTGTGCCTCCTCCAGAACACGAGGGGGCGACCGCCCTGGTTGCTTTGGGGGCCACGGGTACAGAGCATGGAAGCTCTACCCTGTAGGGGCCCGTGGCCACCACCAGGGGATGCCCCAATGCCTTGGGAGCCCTGGACCTCAGCACTTCCGCCACACCCAGAAGTGCTGGGGGGAAGAGGATCAGGGACACCCGGAGTCCTTCTGGTTGCACAGCCGGCACTTCCACCACACAGGGGAGTGTCGACGGAAGAGTGTCGGGAAGCACCTGGAGCCCATCCGGGGGGTATAAAAGGGGCCGCCTCCCTCCAGTCAAGGGCAAGAGTCGGGTGGAAGTAGGACGGAGCTCAGAGGAGAGGAGTGGAGGCGGACCAGAGACTGAAGGCATTGTGTTGTGTGGCCAAGGACTTAAGGGGTGATTGGTGCTGCGGCACTGGGATTGTGCACTTTAACAACTGTACATAATGTATAATAAACATGTGTGTGGTGAAACCATCTTGTCTACCTGTCTGTGTCCGGGCTGTTCCCCACACAACGCATAATCTAAGAATGTCTTATGTCAGACAGACAGATCATGCATGTTACCTGACAGCACCGCCTGTCTCCCATTATCACAGTCTTGGAGTCTGTATTTTTGGTATAAAAATCACCTATCTTTGAAGAGTTGTAACCCCTCTTTATAGCCGCTTGTGTGGATCTGCTCTTTGCAGTTCTGTACCCCATAGCATCGCTGTGAGTTGTACATATGTTGTTGTTTCCACAAAATAGCTCCTTGTTGACACCTAGAGTCCATTACTGCATTCTCTGATAGATTATTAATCTTCATAGTTTATTGCACTGGAGGTTCATAGTTTAATGCACTGGAGAGGCCAGCGTCTATTACTGTGGTGAAAGCATTATAGCACCTGCTTTAAATAGCATTATCTGAGCACAGGATAGTGCCATTGAACAAACACTCAATTGCATGGAAAGGAAATATACAGTACTGTGTACTTTACAAAGATGAGGCAAGTATGTTGACCTCCGCACAATTAAATTACATTTCTCTACTTGAATATAGGCATATCTAAAGATAGTTTAATGGGTGGGTTTTAATGATTGTGTCGCAAGATTAGACATCTCTGGAATACCAAGCTTTCTTTGATTAATGAATTGCAATGTACCAGAGATAGCCGTTGAAGGATGCAACAGTTGAAGGAGGTGACAGTTCACCTTTCAGTATAACAATGACCTGACGCATACAGCCGAGACAATGGAGAGGCTTTAGGACAAGTTTCTGACTGTCGTTGAGTGGCAAAGCCAAATCTCAAACTTAAATATTTGTGGAGTCACTTGAAGTTGGCAGCTTATAGAGGTTCCTAAATCCAACCTAATGGAGCTTAAGAGGATCTGGCAGAAAGAACAAGATATACTGCCCAAATCTGGGTGAGCAAATGTTGTGGATACATACTTAAGAAAATTCAAACTGTAATTGCTGTGAAAGGAACTTCTACAAAGTATTGAATTAAGGCAGTGTTTCCCAACCTATGTATTGCCACTATTCATTTTTTCACATACCAGTGTGGTGTTTGCGTGTGCTCCCCCTGAGTAAATTTCTTCTGAGTGGGGGGAGTAGGGTGGTACCCCTTGATGAATCAAGCGCGATTGTCAAACGCGGGGTGTAGGCATCCCACATGATCACCAGCACGTCAGAGCGTTAGATATATCAAAAGTGATCATCAATGCTTTTCCTCCTTGGTGAATTGAGCACAATCGTCAGAGTCGGGGTTAGGGAGGTCATTTTGGATCGGCCACCATCCACCTTTGATGCTGCCTCTGTAAATCGAGTGCAATCAATATAGTAATGAGGGGTGAGGAGGGGGATTTGTCCGGGGTCGGCCACGACCCTTCTGCAAAGCTGCCACAGCCTACAGGTTGGAAAATACTGAATCAAGGGTCTGAATACTTATATAAATTAGAGATTTAAGTTTTTAAATTTTAATAAATTTGCCAGTCTTTCTGAAAACATTTTCACTTTGCCATTAAGAATTATTTAGTGTATATTGATGGGCAAAAATGGCAAATTAATCCATTTAAAATTAAATCTACAACACAATAACATGTTCAGAAAGTGAAGGGGTCTGAAAACTTTCTGAATCCACCGTAATTTAAAATCTTATCCAATCAACAGAAATAGCTTCTGCAGGTGTTATAAATGAAGAAAAAGAACGTAATTATTTACTGAAAGTAAGAGAAGAATCTGCCCCCAATTAAAACAGAAAGACTTTATCATATAACAAGCAATTAGCAGGATTCACTGCTTTTGGTATTTATAATGTGATGACAAAATAAACATCTGTTAAGTTTCTCCTTTAAAAGTCATTAAAAATAAATCAGCCTAATTGTGCAGGTGTAGGGCTGACTTTTAGTCACTCAAAAGTGTCTTGGTTAAAATATACAGAGGACCTGAGCAAATAAAGTACAACAAACTATGGCCAAGGAAAGAGGAAATGTTCAAAACAGTTACATAGACCAGTGGTAGAATCCTACTGTGTGATTTTTGGTAACATCGCAGGCAGCTCACACACACAGAAGGAAGGGCACTGCCTGTGCACAGTTATGAAAAGGTCAATTCACAACTGCTTCTACTTTGCAATCAAGTTGCTGAAAAGGGCAGCCGTCTAACAGAAGGAATTGTAAAGAAACAAAAGTAGACCCTTTCATGCCACCTTTTCTCTATTTCTTCCTCTCTAGGCCTCTCAAATGTATTTTGAGCTGTTCTTTGTATGTCATTTCCTTCCAAAGTGCTCTTTGTTTCTGTAACTGGGTGTTTCAGGCATTTTCGATCTCCAACTACAATCAGATTCATATAAACTCCGCTGTGCATATGCGATACTGCACTTCCTAAGATGGGGAGCGATCACGCAAGGTTTCTTGTAAAGAAGCTGGTAGATACGTTTTTGCAAATTACCTGCTACGGTGTGGCACAACCCAAAGTGAATACACGAGGCGGACAATGTAAATACGTCACATGCATTACAGCCATATCTCATACAAACATTAAACATTTGTGTGGTTGGTGCAAATAGAAATCTGTATCCATTTACATTTTCCAGTGGGCCTGCTTTTAATTTCCATCAATAGGTGATTCAACAAAGCATTCACTTTGGTCTATTCTCTACAGTCCAATGGGCTTGTAAAATACAAAACATCAAAGCATGTGAGACAGGTGTTCACTCTCTGCTAAACAATGACTCTTGCCTGAAAATCGGTGGTTGATGTTATTAATATGGTGCCACACTTTTTTTATGGGTTTTATTGCTTCATTTACATTGCTTCAGGTACAGACACAGATGAAGATCCAAAGTTCAAAGTTCAAAACTAAAAAACTGTGCCATGTTACTTAGAACACAAAGGGCATATAATTTTTAAACAGGCAAGTCTGTAATGTATAGAAGAAAAACAAGACTGAAGAGAGACATGTAAAAGGGCTACAATTCAAGATACAAAAAGGTAAAACATGAAGCATATTCAGATCATTAAGCAAAAGACAAATTCCAAATTATAAAGTCAAAACCTACAGCACAGTATACTAAATAAATGCTAAATCAACTAGTCAATTTCATTGATGTTTATGAACTGCAATGTTAAAACACCAAGCTGATTCAGTACTCCGTTTTCATTTCACCTGCTTCTCCCATCCCATGACTTCATAATTTACAGTATGTTGCTAGATAACAGTGAATAGGACAGGACCAGGGCCCAAACAGGAAGTAAAAGGAAGTACCAGGTTAGAACCCATCCGTGATGCTGGCAAAATGACCAACAGTTGAGGACCAGTCCTCCCAGACCACACCCAAAACATTTAACACAGTTTGCTGATGTCAATGTGTTGCCCTTATCATCAAAACGATATATTAACCTCCAAGGAATTATTTATTTTTAATCTAATATTATAATACTGCACATTGATAAGCACTAAACATTGTTTTAGTCTGAACAATTGCATAGTTAGAGATTAGCTTTGGAAACATAGACCATTACTTTTAAAAATATACACGTAATAATTTAAATTGGTAAGGCAATTGGTAGGCAATACTCACTTATGACACAAATCTACTACAGAAAAAAACTCAAAAAAGAAGAACAAGTCAGATTCTGTACATAGATATGCTGAAACCAGCAAATTCTCCTGCAAAATCATATACACATCACATAAAGACACACACACACACATATATATATATATATATATATATATATATATATATATATATATACATACACATATATATATATATATATATATATATATATATATATATATATATATATATATATATATATTATATATTTCCTCCTCCCTCTCTATATATATGCCTTGGACCAAGAATTCAGTGAGTTCAATTTTGCAGACTATACAGATATGCCCATGACAAAAGATTAATCATGTATTGGGAATAGCTTGTAGCATCAAAAAAAAGAAGAAAATATATGAGGTCATATAAAGTGCAACTGTACAAGTTAACAAAATATGGCCTCACAAGTTTTTTAAATTAAATAACTATTATCTTTAAATATGACATTTTCCATTTACATCCTTTAAACCTGCATTGATGCAGTCATCAGAAGTAATCTTGAATGAATGTTTGTTTATCCGTGCCCTCTTTCACTATGCAGTATGTGAGGTTGGCTGTTTTCCTTTTTATTTAGTTTTATTTGAAGAAAATAACATTCAATAAAACCAAGTATAATTTATACAACAAAGAAAATAACATTCCATATAATCAACTTAAGCTTTACAGAACAGAATTCAACCCACACCTGAGAGAAAGAGAGGAGAGCCAACAGCAAGGGCAAAAATCAAAAAAAAAAAAAAAAAGGGAGAATGTCCTACACCCTGATATAAATGCTTATCCTAAAATTTTATAACTTAGATCTTGCCATATTTTAAAAAAAAGTTTTGAATGGTTCCTCTATATGCAAATTTTTTTTTCCTAATTTCCAATAGTATAGAACATCAGTTACCCTCTCACTTATAAAAGGTGGGTTGGGGTTCTTCCAGTTGAGCAAGAATAGTCTACCTGCTAGTAGTGCTGCATGGGCAATTACAATCAATTTGTCCTTCTCCACTATAAGCTCATCTGGAAGTACACCAAGCACAGGTGTTTAATGGGTTAGCAGTGACGGTGACACCAAGGCTGTCTGATAAGCCTTCAAAGATTTTTTTTGTACAAAATGATGTTAATTTTGGAAGGTTCTTTTAAGCAAAATTTCTTATTTGAAAGTAGTGAACAAATTGTGATGCTGAGAAGTGTAACTGTTCATAATGTGCAAAAATATTATCCATATACAACTCTCTAAGTGTTTTAATACCAGACATTTTCCAAAGTTCCAAAATTGTGTAGGTTTGAGAGGGCTGAAAAAATTTATTATCATGTATAGGTACAACAGATAAAAACTTCTCTGCCTTGAATTGTATCCTGTATTGGTTTCATATTCTGAGTTATTGATTGAAAAATGAATTATTACAGTATAGACAATGATTAGTATTTACTGGGGCACAAAGCAGGTCATATAAGTGTACAACAAGATTTTATTTCTATTGCAGACAAGGCTTGTGTATATTCATCTAGGACTTTATAGCTTGATTTCCACATAGTAATAAAATTGAAAGTGAGGTAGTGCCATGCCACATTCCACTTTAGGTCTTTGCAGTGTCGCTTTTTGAATGCTTAGACATCTCAAATTCCAGATAAATAAGTGTATAACCTAGTCTAATTTCTTAAAGAAAGATTTGTTAAGGTACAGTAGATGCAAGACAAATATGTAGGGATGCTCTGAAATAGGAAAACAAGCAGTGGGAAGGATGTTCATCTTGACAATAATAATTCCCCCTTTTAATGTGAGATGGAATGTAGACCATCTGTTCATATCTTGTTTGATTTCTTCAATTTTGTTGAAAACGTTCTTTATATTTACTTGTGATGTTTACCACTAGGTATTTAAACTGTTCTGATAAAATAAACAGAGAAATGTCTAGTCTAGTATTGTGTGCTAGAGAGGTCAGTAGAAAAAGCACACTTTTATTCAAACTGATTTTGAGTCCAGATATTTTTTGAAATTCTGCTAGTGCGTTAAAGACTACTGGTAAAAATGTTTGTGAGTCTCACATATACAGTACCATATAATCTGCATACAGTGATATTTTCTGTTTAAGTCCTTCTCTGATAATCCCCTTTATCTCTAATGCATTTTGAAAGTGAATATCCAATGTCGATTGCAAAAAGCAATGGTGATAGAGGGCACTCTTACCGAGTACTGCATGCTAGGTTGAAGTAGTTTGAGATCAGACAGAGGCTTTTGGACTGGTATAAAGTAGTTTAATCCATGCACATATGTTTGGGCCAAACCCAAATTTGTGCAATGTGGTGAATAGGTAGTCCCATTCAACCAGGTGAAATGTTTTTTCTACATCCAAAGATAATAAGATCTCAGGTGTGTTAGATTTTGTGTGTGAGCATATTACATTACATAGACGCCAAAGGTTTGAAGTTGTGTCTGCTGTTATTAAATCCAGTTTGGTCTTATGATATTACAGAAGGAAGAACTTTCTCAGGCCTTCTAGCTAGAAATTTGGAGAGTATCTTAACATCACTATTCAGAAGTGAAATTGGTCAGTATGATGCACATTGTAATAAGTCCTTATTTTTCTTTTGAAAGACAGTAATTAGTGCTTGGTGAAAAGTTTAAGGTTGAATTTTGTTATCTGTAGCTTCTATAAACGTTGCTAATAATAGTGGAGGTAACTTATTTGAAATTTTCTAATACATTTTCATTGGGTAGCCATCAGATCATGCTGCTTTCCCACTTTGGAGTGAGTTTATAGCATCCATTAATTTTGAGAGTGTCAGAGGTTTGTCTAGTTCCTCTGCACTAAGGGTATCTAGCTGTAGTATTTGTTTTGCATCAAAAAACTCATTAGATTGTGACTTATGTTCTTTATAATGAGCAGAATATAAGGACTTATAGTTCTCCCTAAATGTGTGGGTAATATTTTTATGGTCAATGATTTTATCTCTGTCTGTGTTGGTGATTTCTGTTATTGTGCTGTGAACTTCCTGGTTGTGGATTTGTTGAGCTAAGATCTTATCAGTGTGTTGTTTTCCTTTTTAATGTCTTTAATAATTAATGTCTGCCAATAATTTTGTCCAGCCCATTTTTGGAGTTCTGTGTGACATGATGTCAGATTTGGCTTTTTTTTCTGTTTTTTTGTGTTGTACCAATGCACATAAAGGAATAAACATGTGTATACCAAAACATTTGTAATTGCAACAATTTTCTGGGAGAAATTGTGCATTTTCTAGGAAAATTCCAGGGGTGCTGATAATTTCGTCCATGACTGTAAGTTAATATTACTGATACGTCAATGCTACTTTTAGAAATCACCTCAATAATTATACAAACAATAAGTCAAAGGGGAACTACAAATAGGATTACTTAAAACAAGAAAAAAAACAGACTATGCAAATCACACAAACAGAAGAAGGACATTGCAAATACAGAAAAAGGTAAATCAGAGGCAATATTAACTGCTCTCTGAGGATCTTATGCAAATAGAACGGCTGACCAGGGCATGCACATAGCATAATACTATTAATGTGCTCCAAAATGTGTACATGCAGAATATCAGGTATTATATGGATGTTGTAACAGTACAACAAGCTGAAAACTGTATATTTATTTTGAATAAGGAAACACCAGAACTGAATCTAACAGAAGGAGTGCAACCAGAATTTAATATAACATATTTTTGGAAATGGCACAGTGGGTATTACTGTTGCCTCATGGGTCCAGTGTCCTTGGTTTGAATCCTGATAAACATTGTCCCAGTGTAGTTTGCCTATTCTACCTGTCTGTATGTGGATTTTCTCACACATCACTAAATCCATGCTGGTTACATGATGGTTCCAACTTAGCCATGTCATTGAGTACAAGGGTGGGTTCTGTGATGGACTGGCACCCTGTTGAGCGCTGTTCCCTGGCTTGCATCCACTCTTTCTGGTATAAGCTCCGGCCCCCTGTGACCTGAGACTGGTTTAATCATGTTTGAGAATGCTGTTATCTTATATAGTGGGACTTTACATATGGATGATAATTATAACTTGAAGCAGGATCATTTATGCATTAAGTAAAGCTTAATTAACCATTTTTATGTCCTACAATGCCTTTTTTAAACATACCTTCTTAATGTTTCTGTTCTATACTTTATAAAGTAAAGCGAGACATGCAGTTTTCATCCTAAACTTTTATGCATCAAGATCAAGAGTGTGTGTTATTCAAAGCTGTAGTAGAAGTGTCTTTTAGGTTGACCCCAGACATCACAATTATTCCACAATATTCACTTTCTATAAAAAGTAGCATCAACAGCTCAACGGCAAGTGAGAAAGACACTAGAGGAAGTGTAATCAAGTACAAATCGTAACATTGGAGTTATATGAGTCCCTTAGGTTGTTGTCACACTGCACAAATTTGAGTCAGAACACTTTTAATGACTACAGTTGGTAAATCTTTCTACCTTGAGGATATCTGGTTATGTAATTTGGAATCTCAGGGGGTGGCAGATTACATGACTCTCTCAGGCCTTTTCAGTCCAGTTTAAAATTTACAAAGTATCACTTTCCTACCTCTTTTTAACTGCCAATTAAAGTGCTGCCTGATGCTGTAGGTGGCTGTTCGAATGTTTTCCAGATATGATGAGTTCAGTCGCAGTCTCCACCCGACTTTCTGTTTTTTCCTTTCTGTCACAAAACATCTGACAAGCAAGCCTTTCTTCTTTTTGCCCTGTTCAAAACACCCCTTCTTGTTCTTTTCTTGTGGTCACAATGAGCTGAGCACTCATTCATTTTCAACTCTCACCCACACACAGGAGCCCACCTCTATAACATATGACAAAATCAAATTTTTTGGCTCATCAAAGAGTCTTCATTAATGTGCCATGCAATGGACCGACAGCTCATTCAGATCTGATTTTTAACATTATACCAAAGCTACTTGGATAGGCATGAGCCTTCCATGACCTTGACCTGGCTTAGAAAATGTATAGATTCTTCTCCTATCAAATTGTCACGTTGGTTCATACATCATCACTTCTGCTGGTATAGGGGATGTGGTAACCTTTTCAGCTGACAGATTTCACATGAGAGGCCTTAGTTTGAAAGTCTTGTCATGTTGAACAGAAGTGCAGTGTATTCTGGGAAGGCTTAAAGAAAAAAACAAATTCAGAGCAGGGCCTTAGAATAGTTTTGTATAACTAGCATGTTTGCAGCTTTGAGTAGCTTTTCATTCCTGTAATAACTGACCTTGACTTAGTGATAATGAATTAATTCCATTTTCACTGTTTTGAGAAACTGGCTGCTCTACTACTGAAAAGAAAGCCAGATGCTTAATTTGGGGGCAAGGGGGGAAAAGAATGATCTTCTTTCATTAGACTTATTTTTTAAAGAGATCTTTTGGCTCATTTCACTAAACTTTGTTTCATTTAAAGCATAGGTTTGGTATTTTTCAAGTTGAAGTTTTTTCTTCACAAACATGATATATTTTCATTTGACACATGGAATTCTGTTCAAAAGTTAAGCATTTTCTATAAATTTAAAAAAATACCTTGCCCATACTGACACTTTACAATGGAGACTATGGGTCATGAGAACCACCAAAAAATTAAAGCCTCAAAACTTACTGATGAAGCGGCAAATTTTTCGATACAAGAAAACATTCCTTCTGTGTTTCCGATACGTTTGTGACAGCAAAAGAAATCTAGAAATAATTGTTTTATCGCATATTCCAGAAACTATTTTTCTCATGGTTAGGATATGTTTTCTATTAGGTTATGTGAGTTCTCACATAAAGTATGGTAGTAAATTAAAACAAAACTAACTACGTAGCATGGAAAGTTTAATATGATTTGGTCTTTTGAGAGGAAGCCACGTCCCAGGGGTGTTGAAAGGTTGTAGTTCAGTTAGAGTAAGTACTGATGTGCGTAGCATGTCCTCTCTTAAAAGGAATGAATTTCATAATATTGGTGTTTTTGTGTTCAAAAATGACATGTATAAACTATTTTACAATGTGTGTATAAACTTCAGATGCAGATCAATACCCAACAACTGTTTTGGCTTGATGAATGGATGTATTGGGTAATGCCTCATAACCTCATTTGTAAAGCGCCAGAGGGGGCAAGATATTTTTTTACATTTATAGAAACTTCTTGACTTTAGAAAACAATTTTTCAGGACAAATGCATACAGTCATGGCTGAAATTATCGGCACCCCTGGAATTTTCCTTGAAAATGCACCATTTCTCCCAGAAAATTGTTGCAATTACAAATGTTTTGGTATACACATGTTTATTTCCGGCGGCACGGAACAAAACCGGGCTGGACAAAATTATTGGCACCCTCTACTTAATATTTGGCTGCACGCCCTTTGGAAAAAATAACTGAAATCAAGCGCTTCCTATAACCATCAACAAGCTTGTTACACCTCTCAACTGGAATTTCCGACCACACTTCTTTTGCAAACTGCTCAAGGTTTCTCAGATTTGAAGGGTGCCTTCTCCCAACAGCAATTTTGAGATCTCTCCATAAGTGTTCAATCGGATTTAGATCCGGACTCATTGCTGGTCACTTCAGAACTCTCCAGCGCTTTGTCTTCAACCATTTCTGAGTGCTTTTAGAGGTATGTTTGGGGTCATTGTCCTGCTGGAACACCCATGACCTCTGACGCAGACCCAGCTTTCTGACAGTGGGCCCTACATTGCGCCCCAATATCTTTTGGTAGTCTTCAGATTTCATGATGCCTTGCACACAGTCAAGGCATCCAGTGCCAGAGGCAACAAAACATCCCCAAAACATCTTAGAACCTCCACCATGTTTGACTGTAGGTACTGTGTTCTTTTCTTCGTAGGCCTCATTCCGTTTTCTGTAAACAGTAGAATGATGAGCTTTACCAAAAAGCTCTACCTTGGTCTCATCTGTCCACAAGACGTTCGCCCAGAAGGATTTTGGCTTCCTCAAGTACATTTTGGCAAACTCCAGTCTGGCTTTTTTATGTTTCTGGGTCAGCAGTGGGGTCCTCCTGGCTCTCCTGCCATAGCATTTCATTTCATTCAGATGTCAACGGATAGTTCGAGCTGACACTGTTGCACCCTGAGTCTGCAGAACAGCTTGAAAATGTTTTGAAGTTGATTGGTGCTGTTTATCCACCATTCGGAGTATCCTTCGTTGCAGTCTTTTATCAATTTTTCTCTTCCGTCCACGTCCAGGGAGATTAGCTACAGTGCTATGTGTTGTGAACTTCTTGATTATGTTGCGCACAGTGGACAAAGGAACATGAAGATCTCTGGAGATGGACTTGTAGCCTTGAGATTGTTGATATTTTTCCACAATTTTTGTTCTCAAGTCCTCAGACAATTCTCTGCTCTTCTTTCTATTCTCCATGCTTAGTGTGGCACACTCAGACACACAACAGAAAGGTTGAGTCAACTTTTCTCCATTTTAACTGGCTTCAGGTGTGATTGCTATATTGCCAGCACCTGTTTCTTGCCACAGGTGAGTTCAAACGAGTATCATATGCTTGAAATAAAACAATTTACCCTCAATTTTGAAAGGGTGCCAATAATTTTGTCCGGCCCATTTTTGGAGTTCTTTGTGACATGATGTCAGATTTGGCTTTTTTTCTCTGTTTTTTTGTGTTGTTCCAATGCACATAAAGGAAATAAACATGTATATACAAAAACATTTGTAATTGCAATAATTTTCTGGGAGAAATGGTGCATTTTCTGGGAAAATTCCAGGGGTGCCAATAATTTCAGCCATGACTGTATATACCATGTTTTTGAAGAAATAAGTTTGACTTGAAAAATACCAAACTTATCGTTTAATTTGGTTGGTTTTCTAACAAGTTTGTAAATAGTGCGGCTCAATTGCAAACAATGATAATTAAATGGAGCTTTCTACCTGCTGTTGTATAGCTGATGGACATTTGGAAAATAAGTTATCTCTCTCTCTTTCTGGCGAGAAACTTTATTTTCTGTTTTCAGTTAAAGATATATAATGTTTAACTAAGGAAAATGGTCATCTGGAAGTTCCACAAAGGTTGTATAATTTTTATACTGCTTATGTTTGCTGCAATTGATTATATTTTTTAAGTAAAAGCTTAAACTAGTTTCTCTGATTATTTTTAGAGACTTGAGACCTGGACTGTTATTCTTTAGCTACCTACAATCCCTTGACAGCCCAAGAGGATGCCTTTGAGAAGTCCTGTATCAGTGGTAAACTGGGTTGAAATAAAGCAGTGAAAGTAAGAGAAGCAGTCTGCCATTAGACTTCCTTAGGGTTAAATACATGGGGTACAAAATGGACAGGTAAGAGGTTATAGATAACAGTTTTCTCCCATTAAGAAATGAACCTAAGAAGGTAGTTGGTGCTTTCATGTGTGGTGATCTGATAACATGATAAAACATTGCTCCACATTACTTAATCTCCTTTTCATTTTCTAGATTGGGTACTATTTCTGTGATGTGTTTTTTTCTTTTCATGTTTGTTGACATTTTCTCCAGCAACTCCAGTTTCCTTTCACAGTCCAAAAACATGTTATACTGATTTGTGATTGTACAGTAAGCAGGTTTAGCGTAGGTGAATACACACAATGGATTTTCGCGTTTTTTTTTTTTTTTTTTAGGTAATTTCTTACCTTGTTCTCATTCTTGCAATATTAGATTTTGACTCCCCATAGTCCTTGACTGGAAAAAAGCAGGCTGAACGTATCAAATCAGCAGATGGATTTGTTTTTATTGTTAAAGTGCATCAGTTTCTCAAAGCTAAATATTTTTCAATGACGCATTTGCCTCAGTCCTGCCTGCTGTGTGTGCATAAATATATGCTGTCATAAATCTTCTGTCTCCAACAATTGGCTTTATCCAAATCTGGTATAGGGCTTGGAGGTCAATATGCACAAAACAAGATTAATGATCTTCCAGAAAAAAAGTAGCAGCTCACCTTGGACTGGAGTTTCTACATACTTACCTAAGGTTGCTGATCATCTTAAAATAAACCCTTACCTGTGTTGTCTAATGTCAGAGCTGAGAAAGCTTGCAGGACTGCAGCATGAAGCCTCACATTCTCCTTGATACAGCTCTAGATATAAATCCTAAGGCTATCTAGCCAACACTCTTTACTTTTCATTTTGCTCAGATGTTTACAAAAGACAGAGAAACCGTGTATTGTCGCTGAGCAAAAATCCTGTTAAACTGAACAACAGGCTAAACAGAACCATTGCCACTGCTGAAGCTGTGAAACTCTATAGTGAAGCAGACACAAGTCTGAGGAAGGAGACACGTAACTCAATCCTAACTAGCTCTGTGTGTTCTGCACCCATAATTACTGATGAATCACAGTCAGAGGCTCTCAACCCAACCACAGCACTTCACTGTTAACCTGCATTCCAGCTACATCAACACTGTTTCAAGTAAACCAAAAAGTAGAACAAGGAGATTATACCTTAAAAACTATTTAAATCAGATGGCAGATCTGACTGTCTAGCAGAAATGAAGCAGGTGCAGACTCAAAGGGCCGTACATTGAAAAAGAGACCATGTGACATGGGGGTAAAACAGATTCTGAACATTCAACAATTTCAGCATTTATGCACGGTGCCATGAAAAAGTATTTGCTCCCTCTATGATTTTGCCTAGTATTGAAAATATTTGATCATAAATATTTTCAGGTGTTCAACCAAATTCGAAATAACAGAAAAAAATTAGAAATTTTAGGACACATTAGTTCCATTTAGTTTATATAATCGTTTAAGTATTTGTCCATTTTTTGCATAAATTCTTGGACAGTACAAGTACTAAATCAATATGCCAATAAAGTTTATTTGAACTACAAGTTTTGCATGTATCTCAGGTAGCTCAAGTCTAAAATCACTCCTATCCCCTTAACATAAGAGTATAAAAAATTTGACAAATGGAAGGAGACTACTCAGTCCACTGAGATTGTTTATATATCTAACAGCTAAGATGTTCCAATATCTCATCCAGATACTTCTTAAAGGTTGTCAGTGTTCCTACTTCACCAACACGTCTTGGTAGTTTTTCCAGATTCCCACAACTCTTTGCATAAAGAAGTGCTTTACTTGCATGAAGACTCATTTTGTTTAATTGATAGAGACGGTACCTGCAGCTGATGCACAGGTAGTCCAGCTGCTCCAGGATGGCACATCCGTGCCGTTACAAGAAGGTTTGCTGTGTCTTGCATGGTGGAGATACTAGGAGACAGGTCACTACACAAGGAGAGCTGGACAGGGCCACAGAAGAGCATCAACCTAGCAGCAGGACCAGTATCTACGCCTTTGTGCAAGGAGAAACAGGAGGAGCACTGCCAGAGCACTATTAAATGACCCCAGTTGGCTACTGGTGTGCATGTTTCTGCCCAAACATTCAGAAACAGACTACATGAGGATGGGATGAGGGCTCGATGTCCTCTCGTGCAGTGATTCTTAACCTTTTTTGAGTCACGAACCCCTTTAAGAATCTGATTATAGCTATAGATCCCCTTCCCCAGAAATATTCACATAAACACAACTTTGCATGCAATGAATATAATGTACTTTATTTATTGAGATTTGATTGTCTCATACATATATGACATATACAAAGCATTATCAAACTTTAAAGTAAACAATCTAAAAAAACATTCCCTTTTCCATGCAAAAAGTTTTGGCCACTCATTATAATTATGAAATACAATCCTCTGGTGTAAATTAAAACAGATCTACTACTACTATGTTTTCTACTACCATTACTACTACTACTACTACATCTGCTCTAAATCAAGAGTACTGGGCTGTATAGTGAATATAAATGTTAATTTTTATCTGACCCTCACGAACCCCCTGATACCCATGCATGGAACCCCTAGGGGTCCACGGACCTCAGGTTAAGAACACCTGCTCTAGTGGGACCTGTGCTCATACCCCATCACTGTGCAGCTTGACACATTCGCCAGAGAATACACAATTGGCAGCTCTGCCATTGGTGCCCCATTCTCTTCACAGATGAGAGCAGCTTCACACTGAGATGTGAAAGATTCTGGGGATTCGGTGGAAAACGTTATGCAGCCTGCAACATCATCCAGCGTGACCGGTTTGGCAGTGGATCAGTGGTGCTGTCAGGAGGCATAATCTTAGAGGGTCGCACAGATCTCCACGTACTAGGCAACGATACCCTGACTACTGATGAAATCCTCAGAGTCAATTTCAGACCTTATGCTGGTGCCGTGGGCTCTGGGTTCCTCCAGGTTCCTCCTGGTGCAGGACAAAGCCCGGCCTCATGTAGCCAAAGTGTGTAAACAGTTCCTGGATGATGAAGGCATTGATGCCATTGATTGGTCTGCATGTCCCCAGTTCTCCTCATGTAATGGCCCATCTCCTAGTATCTCAGCAATGCTCTTGACACTAACAAAATGTAAAACTACAGAAGAATCAGTTAGGAAGGAAAAGGAGAGAGCATTTGCCTGTGCCCCAATTCCTGCGCAAAAGAACACAAAGTCTTCTTCATGAAAGGGATCCAGCAGGTCAGCCAGAGTAAAGGGAGTCTGGGGGAGAAAAAAGACAGGAGAGTGAGAGACCTCAGGATGTGCCACGGCTCGATCTTTTAAACATTTGTAGCCCCACATGAGGAGTATGTCGCGTCGCAAGCCAGCAAGCCGGCAGCTGATCCCGCAAAAAGGTACTGAAAGAGTGTGTTCCTTTTCCATTGAAAAACTGTTTAAGAGGGAGTTTCTGAAGCGGCAGCGGTCACAATATATATATTATAAATATATATTGTGATAATAATGAGTGAAAGACATCATAAAGATTTGGGGCAGCCACCCGTATATTGTTTTCCCAGCTGCAAAAGTTGAATTAGAGTAGCACGATGTGCATAGAACAGAGTCCAAAACAGAACTGTTTATCAGAGACAAAGATGGAGGCTTTAAAGGCCCGTAAAGGAAGTGACGTCATCAAAAGAGCCGGAATTGGAAGTGATGTCTTCTGGACCAGATGTGACGTCAGCAAAGGGCCCAGCACCGGAGGTGATGTCGTCTTAACCGGAAGTGTGGTCAGCAAAGTTTGTTTTTTTTTAATCAATTTTTGGTGCTGCATTGCTCATTTACTTAATTGTGTATTACTGTATGTGTTTCATTCTTTTAAGTAAAATAAATTAAATAAAGGTTGTTTCAGTTGAAATTGGATCCGTACTAATTATGTGCCATTTTATTGTTTTACAAATACAATATAAGACTCTACTGACTTGCTGCATTAGGTGAAATAATGTGAATGATACCACTTACAGATGCCTCACTACATTTATTTAAGATCTCTGAAAGAAGACCTGGCCTCTGTGTCTCTATTTGTATGTTGCCAACTATGCATTTCAGATGAAGTGAACAAATAACCAATACTCCATTAATCAGCTTTCTGCGTGTCCGTTAAACTCTTATATTTCCTACTGCAGTTACCAAGAGGTCTTTAGCATTGCAAGCACATAAAACTGATGAAGAGAGAAAGCTGAGCTTTTATATAATTGATGCATGTTGGACAACTTTGTGTGGATTGTTTTAAGGTTGATTACACAGTGAACAAATACATTAAAGGGATCCTCTGGGTATAGTAAGTGCTTTGCTTTTCACATCTTGTGCAGATGATTATCAGGGTGGCAGTGTGCTTACAAACCGAACTGCTATTGACTGTATTTACAGTGCATGTGAGGCACAATTGGCCTATCGCAGGACATTTTTCAATAAAGTCATACATAAATGACCAAGGTGAACTGATCCTCTAATGTTAAAAGTGTTTTCAAATCATGAAGCACGGCATATTTGTCTTCGTTAATCGATGCAGGAATAAGCCATGAATAAACTATTTGGCTAGCTAACTGACCCCATTGTTAATAAAGGTATGTAACTAATCATTTCAGTGTGTGGTGTTTCAGATTTTATTATAATTTATAAATGTACACAGAGTCATCTCACTTCCATATGTCATGGGCTTCGTTTATCTGCACCTTGATTTTCTGTTGTTTTTGCAATGTCACATTCCAGGCAGTGTGCTAATATAATGTTTTGCTTGAAACCAGGTGGAAAGTCTCTAAAAGTCATATGTTTTTTATCAGAGTAAAATATTGCCATCACACTACAGTTTATGCAGCTTAGTAGAATGTAACTGGTCTTTGAAATAAAACAAAAATGTTAAACATTACAGGTTGTCTGAAGGCAACTCTGAAAGTCTCTGGTTAGTTTTCACGTGAAGGAAGTACTTTGAAGAGGGTTAATATTGTGCTTAATAAAGTGAAAAAAAATTTGCAGCATTCACTAAGTATTTTCATCACAAATCATACACATTGGAGGAAAATTGCATTTTTAATTCTGAGAATATAATTATTTAAGCACACATCATTTACACTTCTTTCTTTTGTTAGACGTCTTATAATTTACATCATTTGAAGGCACATAATTAAAAATTAAGCTGAAGAGAGAAACTTACAATTACTTCAGTTAAACATAATTTAAGTTTAAAGAGTGAAAAACGTCATTTGTTCTGTTGCTGCCATACAAATTTTAACAGCATTTTTAGTGAAGTTTTGAAAAGCCATGGGCATTGTAACTCTTTAATTTTCTAACTAGCTTATTATATAAATAGAGTACAGGGTGTCCATAAAGTCCATAGTTGTAACTTTGTAAGCATATGTGATAGAAAGAAACTGTAAAAAGGATTAGAAAGAAGAAACACTTACATTTTCTATTGTTCTTGTTAATTTTCAACATGTCCACCATCATTACTAATACAAAGGGTAATACGATTCTATAGTTTTCTGAAAACATTTTCAAGCTGATTTTCAGTAATACCAGCAATCACATCCGTTATCCTAGTTTGCAAGTCTTCTAAAGATCAAGGTTTGGTTGAATAAACATTAGTTTTCACATGTCCCCATAAAAAGAAATCCAATGGAGTCAAATCTGGCAAACGTGGAAGCCAAGAAAATGGTCCATCTCTTCCATCTATTAGGGAATTTCTTATGTAGAAACTGTCTAACATGCAAAGTAAAGTGACAAGGAGCACCATCTTGTTGAAACACTGTATTCTATATCAGTCCTAATTGTTCAAGTTGAAGAATAAAATAATTTTACAGCTTTTCTAAATAGTTATCACCATTAACAACACGCCCTTCAAAAAAGAATGGCCCAATGACTCGATTTTTTCCCAAAGCACACCACACTTTAACTTTGGGAGAATCTCTTTCATGTTCAACAAACTCATGTGGATTTTCAGTTCCCCAAATATGGCAAAAATAATACTTCTAAAGAAAAAAAAACTAGATACATCAGGCTTTCTAATCCTTTTTACGAATTCTTTCTGTCACATATACTTACAAAGTTACAACTATTTTAAATTGCACACAGACTTTATGGACACTCTGTATATATGTTTCACATTCACCACATTATTCCCCAGAAGATCAACTTTATTACACTATTTTTAAAATTGACAGCATACATTGTCTTTATGTTACACTCATATTGTAAACACAATGGAGTCCAACATATAAAATGTTGGAATAATTTACTTCTATTCATCTTTCCAAAGCATTACTTTACATTTTATTTAATTGCATTTCCTTCAGAATAAAAAAGGAAAGTAGCAAAGCCCTCCCTGGGCCGCTTTCCAGAGACGAGACAGTAAGGATTAAACAGACACTGAAGCCTGTGATTGTGTTTTGAGGTGGGAAGATGAGCTGATTTAGTATTTAATGATGGTTTAATTGGTTTGTTGATTTAAGAACAGGTGTTCTCTTTCCATAAAATGAGCCTTTTGGGGTTGCAGAAATAAACAAAGGAAGTAGAAGGAGTCATTATTGTCTTAAGGTCTTTCTTTTATTAGAGTCTGCGCAACTCACCAGATGAAGCGCACCAGTAGAGTAATTATGAACATGAGCCATTCAACACAGCCATTTAGCATCCCTCCTAGTCTTAAAGAGAAATAAAACATTTTTGAAAAGGCACTTTCTGATGTTTCGATTTTTTAAAGTTAGTTTCTGTACTTGGATAATGACTTTTTAACTGTTGGGTTTAGTGAATGAAAACACTACTGATATTTATTTCCATTATTTTCTTAATCATAGAGCAATTATTCAGACTGGAATAATGTTAATCAAAAAGAAAATTAAAACAAATAATAATGAAGAGAAATGAATACCCCTGTTTAGAAACAGGTAAGGAAAATACATTTTGTTTTGCAAAATGTAATCACAAATACTATACTGCTTTACTGATTAAAAATTAAAAACCAGACACAATGTGAGTAATGAAATAGCAAATTCAGTTCAAGGGTGGCTTTAGCCTCTGATCATAAACATGATTGAAAGAAAAACATTTGAAGGGCTCCATAGTTTAGAAGAAAGGAACATATTAGACAGACAGTATTAAAAAAATCAAACAAAGAAAAGGTAGGTTAAAAGAGAATTTAGTGAATAAAATAATTGAATGTTGTAGATGCCCCAGACGATGGTGGGCATCACGGCCAGGATGGAGATGGAATCCTTACCCAGCTGGGGTGCCATAATGGAAGGATGGACTAAATGGGGACAATACCCGGCTAGGATACTTTATGATTCCCATCCTGATTGGGATTCCTGAAGGTTACAGGAACCTGCAAGAGAGGACGGCAGGGAGCAGTTCACCCCCCACCATCATAGGTGGTAGTGCCCCTCATATAGATTTCCAATTTGGACACCCTGAAGACTACATAGGAGTTGGAGTCCAGAGGCAGGAGGACCTCCCTGGCTTTCTTATGACACTGAAGTACTGCCAACCGGACACTTCACATCAGCAGAAATGCTCCCGGGTTCAGTATGCAAGGAGCCCGCTTCCATAGCTCGACAAGTCGGAGCTGGGAAGAAGGAAAACAACACTCGTCTTGGAGGAGTAATAGTCTGGGAGAAGAGGGAGAGGAGTAGAGTAGGGAAGAGACAACCTGTTTATTGTTATAAAAAAAAACCTTATATTTGAACCAGTAACTGTTTAGTGCAGTTGTGTTTTATGGTTTGGGGCTCAGTGACTCCCCCTGGCTTTCACAACATCAAACATTTAAAGCCAGAAGATGTCGATAAACATTCTGCATAATAATTGGTTCTTTACATTTAGATAATTTTTATAAAATCATAATATGTGTGCAGCATAGAGGCAGACCTTTCCACACTGCTGTCTCACACCTCCAGGATGCTGCAAACAAATCCTGTTCTGGCCACTATCTGTGTGGGGGGCTGCATGCTCTCCCAGTAAGTTCATGTGTTTTTCTCAAGGTACTTAGATTCTCTCTCTCCTGCATCCCGAGACATGTTAGTTAAGTTCTTAAGGAACTCTAAGTTTGCCTTGTATGAGTGTGAGGGGGTGAACATGTGTGTGAGTGAACCTTGGGATGGACTAGTACCTCAACTAAGGGTTATTATCACTGCCAGGTGTACAAAGTCCAGTAAACTCCGCACCTGCAAGATGTTGCTGGGTGAGTTTCTACTCCTTGAACCATGGATTTGGATTAAGTGGGTTCAGAAAATGGAACAATGAATTTAATAATTAGAGCAAACTGGTGGACCACTTACGGCCCACTAAGACTAAGATCAAATTCCTTGCCTAGAGACTCTTTGTATGGATATACAGTACATCATCTTCCAAATTTATTGTGGTTTTCCACATTTACTCCTCCCACCTTTCAAATCAGCAGGTGAGGTGTGTGAGAATGGTACAAAAGGTAAATATTACCAGTATTTGTTGATACGTTACACTAGGTTTATTCCACTTAATTATGGACTTAAATATAGAAGACTTAATGTTGACTTAAGCATCAGTGTGGATTTGGCTATTTGAGAAAAAAATGAGGTACGCCTTCTTTTTGGCAAAACTTTAATGTGGCATTTTAACTAAGTTAATTCCAGATACACCCAAATAGAGGAGTTCTCAGAAACTTGACTTAAATGACAAAACATGTGAGCAGAGTTGCTGGTTAAAGAATCTTTTTATTTTTGATTTTTTTGTTTTATTATAGTAGAAAAGAGGTGAACAAAATTCCTAGCATTTGCTTTGTAGTCATTGTTGCTGACAATTTTTTCCACCTAGATAAAATTCATTTTGTCTCTATAAATGTGTGTAATCTCTATTATATTTTGTAAAGCACTGCTGGCTGTTCAATGTCAACATTTACAGTTTTTTCAAAGCAAATATCCATCCATCTATTTGCTGAATGTGTTTTTTACAAGACGCGGTGAGCAGAAGCCTGTCAGGCACATTGGATGAGTTAATCCTGAGACATCATGTATGTCAATGTGTTTAAATGCATATAATCTGTATATGTTTACCACAAGAAATAAGTGCATCATTTTAGTTGACAATTTCTAAGGATGAGACAGAGTATAGGAATCAGGTGGATTACTTTGTTTCTTTGTGCAGAAAGAAGTGTCAGGAACTTCACATCATCAAAACCAAGGAACTGGTTATTGACTTTTCCCACACTAAACAGCCTCTATGTCTCGTCACTGTTCAAGGAGTGGATGTATTGGTGGTCCACTCCTACAAGTACATGAGGGTCCACATCAATGACAGGTTGGACTGGTCTCGTAACACAGAGGAAATATATAAGAAAGGACAAAGCAGGCTATTCTTCCTTAGGAGACTGCATTCCTTTAATGTGGGAAGTGACATCCTTCACATAATAATACATTTATTTATATAGCGCCTTTCCCATGCTCAAGGCACTTACAGAATAAATAAAGAACGACAGAATATACAGTATATAGCATTGTACAAACCAGATAAATAAACAAAGAAGATTAAGACAGTAAATTCTGAAAAAAAAACGGACAACATAATTGATGGTCTAGCACACACATACAGGTTACATTAGCATCTTGCCATAGAAGTAAACTGAGAGAAAGGTAATAAAGTCAAGTAGAGCTAAAAGCCTTCCTGAACAGATGAGTTTTGAGTTGTTTTTTAAAAGAAGTCATGGAGTCAGCTGACCTGATTAATTTTGGTAGGTCATTCCAGAGTCTGGGCGCTATACAGCTGAAGGCCCTGTCACCCATGGAGTGTAGATTAGACCTTAGTGGGCGGGCAGGCACATAGTGATGGAGAAGGTCACTGATGTAGTTTGGTGCGAGGTTATTTAAAGCTTTGTAGGTTATTAGTAGGATTTTATATTCGATTCTGTAGGACACAGGGAGCCAGTGAAGACGGAGCAGGATGGGTGTGATGTGCTCGCTGCTGCTGGTTCGAGTAAGGACTCTTGCAGCTGAGTTTTGAATAAGCTGGAGCTGTGACAGAAGATTAGAAGGGGCACCTGCCAGTAGGGAATTACAATAATCGATGCGGGATGTGATAAAAGCATGGACAAGTTTCTCAGCATTAGAGAAGGAGAGGAAGGAGCGAACACGGGATATGTTACGGAGGTGAAAGTAAGAAAGCTTCTTAATGTGATTTATGTGGGCGGAATAAGTGAGGGAGGAATCAAAAATGACACCAAGATTCTTTACAGTAGAGGCAGGTCTGATGAGATCACCGCCAAGATGGACTGGGAAGGAGCTCATTTTATTAAGTTGCATTTTAGTCCCAATTTGCAGGAGTTCAGTTTTATTGCAATTTAATTTTAAAGAGTTCTGCTCCATCCAGGTTTTAATTTCACTAAGGCAGGTTGTGAGCTGAGAAAGCTCTGATGAAGTTCCACTTTTAACATTGAAGTAGAGCTGAGTATCATCTGCATAAAAATGATAACCTAATCCATAACTAGGGATAATATGGCCAAGGGGAAGCATATAAATACAGAAAAGCAGAGAACCGAGGACAGAGCCCTGAGGGACTCCTTGTGTGACTGGCGCTGAGCTGGATCTGCTGTTGCCAAGACTAACAAACTCTTGCCTATCAGTCAGATAGGACTTGAACCACTGGAGGGCAGTGCCAGAGATACCCAGCATGTTCTCCATAACTCTGTTATGGCCAGTGCCATTTTTTATGTTGTGGTGTGCTGGGCTGGTAACTTCACTTTAGGAAAGGCCCACTGAGTCAACAAACTAATTAAAAGAGCAGGATCAATTATGAGATGCACTCTGGACCCTCTGAAGAGCAGCAAAGGAGAGAATTAAAACTGAGTGCCATTATGACCAATGCTTCACATCGTCTGACACACTAACACTGAGGACTTTCAGCCAAAAAATTATTCAGCATAAGTGTGTCTGGAAACACTACTGGCTTCTTTTTAATTTTCTTCCCCTTTTGTCATTCTGGTGTGTGTCCAGACAAGTGTGTGTGTGTATATATCTATCTATTTATTTAAAGAGCTTCTGTAAAAAGCCAAATTTCCCCCAGGGACAAATAAAGTTCTATCTATTTTACATTTTTATAAGGATAAAATAAGACAAATTTATTTTGCAGGACATTTCATGTCAGAGTCAAGAGAGGAAATAATACTAAATTTACAGGAATAAAGGACTAATGGAGAAATGTGAATAGCTACAGAAACATAAAGAGATTAGCAAAGCAGAAAGAGAACTGGAGAGACGTGGCAGTCAGCCATCTGATAGTGAATGACAATGGATGATGATAAATAAGCATAGCTGTTTTGGGACTGAAATCAAATCACATTATTATGCAATAAAAACCTGCTAAATATTAACAATATTTTATTGTCAGCTTCATGAAACTTTAGAGTATTAGTGCAATGATAATAAATGTTATCCTGCTTTCATAAGCAGCACTGCTGCATCAGACCCACTTGAATCTTTCAGTTACAGTATATACATTTTTGCTAATCTGATATGCAAACATCAGTCACTAAAAATAAAGGCATTGCTTTCACAGCAAAAAAATATGTATGTTAAATGTTAATAATTCATTAATAGTCTGAAAAATTAATGTTTTTCTTGTTTTGCTGTAAACAAGCCCCCCATGAAGGGAAATGATTCTTGTTTGTAGGTAGAGAGGTAAAAATCTGAAAGGATATCTATTTTTCTATGTACAACAAGGTAACGATGCGCTTAACAGTAACTGAAGCAATTAGCATTGTGTAAAATTAGTAAATAATATTTAATGTTGAAGAATCTAAACTCCCCTGTGCTTTCATCAAAAATTCATTAAAAAAACAAATCACTTTGCATTTTTCCAGATTTACACTTTGATGTCATAACAGCCATTTAACAATGTCTAAAAGCATAAAACATATCCATAAATAACAGTATTTAAACATTTTGGCTGTTTATAAATGTATGCTCATTTAATTTGATAATATGCTGTTTAAAATCCCCTTTGTGGCCAAAAGTATGTGGACACCCCTCCAAATTATTGAATTCAGGTTTTTCAGTCACATCCATTTTTGACAGGTCCATAAAATCAGGCACATAACCATACAATCTCCATTGCCAAACATTGGCAGTAAAATGAGTCTTACTGAAAAGGTCGGTGACTTTAAATGTGGCACTATCATAGGATGCCACCTTTGTTACAAGTCAATACGTGAAATTTCTGCCCTACGATGTCTGCCCCATTCAACTGTAAGTGCTATTTCTGTAAAGCAGGATTGTCGAGGATCAAAAACAGCTCAGCCACAAAGTGGCAAACCAGACAAGCTCACATAGTGGGGTTACGAAGTCCTTAGTGCAGATAGATAGATAGATAGATAGATAGATAGATAGATAGATAGATAGATAGATAGATAGATAGATAGATAGATAGATAGATAGATAGATAGATAGATAGATAGATAGATAGATAGATAGATAGATAGATAGATAGATAGTGTGACGGGCGGCAATGGCCATTTCCCGGCCAGGACATCAATTGAATGGAAGAACTGGGGTTGAGAGGATCACTGAGGCAATACCTCCCCTGGGACACTAGAGGACAGCCCTCCTGGGTGCCTGTGACCATGGTTTCCCGCAGGGCATGCAGAGAGCTGGAGTTTGGTGAAGCCCTGTTGGGTTCCATGGGGGCAGCCAGGGGGAGCGGCAGAGCCAATCACTGGATTTTCACCACACCTGGGAGTGATTTCAGGTAATCCTAATGAACCACCTGGAGCACTCCCAGGTGCTGAATAAAAGGAGCCACCTCACTACATTCAAGGAGGAGGAAGGAAAGGAAAAGGTCTGTTTGATTATCGGTGCTTTGGATTGTATTGTACTGAGGGGAGCGAAAGAAAAGCTCTCCCCAACTGTAAATAAAATGTGTGCTGTGTGGCAAAGTAGTGTCCTGTCTGTCTGTGTCAGGTTAGGTTGGCTGTACGCTCCCCTGGGTTTCACAATAGATAGATAGATAGATAGATAGATAGATAGATAGATAGATAGATAGATAGATAGATAGATAGATAGATAGATAGATAGATAGATAGATAGATAGATAGATAGATGTGTGTCGTGAGCTTGTATCAGGCAGCTGCATACAAGATCACTATGTGCAATGCCATGCTATCACCTGAATTAGTATAAAGCACACCGTCATTGGACTCTGGAGTAATATAAACATTCTCTGGAGTGATGAAGCACGCTTCACTATCTGGCAGTCTGATGGACAATTCTGATCAGAGAATGCTTCCAGACTGCATAGTGCCTACTGTCAAGTTTAGTCAAGAGCTGTTTGTCATGGTTTGGGCTAGGACCCTTTGTTCCAGTAACTGTACTGTTAATGCTACAGCATACAAAAAAAGTTTACATATTTGTGTACTTCGAACTTTGTGTCAGTTTGGGGAAAGGCCCTTTTCTGTTCCAGTACTATTGTGCCCCTGTTCTCAAAGTCAGGTCCATAACGACATGGAGGAACTCGAGTGGTTGCTCAGAGCCATGCCTTCAACCCTAGTGAACAAATTTGGGATGAAGTGGAGTGCTAATTACAAACCAAGTCTTCTTATCCAACAAACATTTGGCGATACAGTGAATTTTGTCATTCAATTCCTTGTCAAAACCACAAACTGCATCACACAATATTGATTTTGATTAAAACACTACAAACAGAGTGAATTTGTAACTAATGAATATAAACATGGTACAAGTAAACTAAAGGCCGGATGAATCTCCAGATGTAATGCTTCATATCCTTTTCTTCTTTCAGAGAATTTTATGACATTGACTTAGCATAAGAATAAAAATTAGCTAATCAGAAATTAAGGTAGGTTTCTAGTGTTGCCATCTTCATTACTTCACCTGCAGCCACACACATTGCTGGTGTGGCAGGTAGCATCTGTTTAAGCCGATCTCACCAAAAATGGTTCTTTCTTGCTGCTTTTGCACAGACAGACTTGTGCTGGAAAGAGCTATGTGAATTTATTATAGCCAGAGCACACCTAATGAGATTGCATGCAATTTTCTAATTAGAGAATGATGCTGGGCTGAGCGTCCCTTAGCAACTTAACACAGAGGCGGCATAATGTGTTTTTCTAATTATAGGAAAGCAAGGCTAAATAGATACAGTATGTCTAGCCTGTTTTGAAAGTTTACACTTTCAAGGGACAAGCTAAATGTGAACTGGAAGATAGTTTATGGGACGCACAGCAAAAGGCTTGAGCACCTGTATTCTTTTTAATTACTTTCTGTTTTAATCAAACTACCATTTTGCAATCCAAATGATTAATCAGCCTGGTCTATCTAGAGTTAATCGTTTTTTATATGGATTAAGGCTAGACCAATAAGGATATAATAGGAAAGAAAACAATCAAATAATTAACAGTATAGTTTGGGATTGCATGGTGGACTAATGAGCCTTAAGAAAACTGTTGCTTATTAAAGGTATAATTCATAAAATCTTTTCTATACAGTTCTTCTTGCTAAATGTTATTCACTTCAGTAAAGACAAAAAAAAATGTTTCATTTAGTGAAACCAAAACTTCAAGTAAAGGATTCCCGCTTTGCAAGACTTCACCCTTTGCTCAGAAATAAAATTTCCTCATTAGTGACAAACAACTGTTTGAAAATGTCAGCTATTTCCTTATGCTCTATTATAATAACCTTACTAGGAAACAAAAAAGTGAGTTGTCCTCCCAGGAGAAAAAATTAGCCAATAACTGAAAGGAAGATGAAGAATGATGAAGATCAGGAAACTGCCCTTCTTCCATCATTGATTTGTGCATCCTGTTGGGATGCTGTCCATTTCGAAGGCAGAGGTCAGTATAGCTAGCAAATACCGCATTGTGATGGCCTACTAGATAACTGCCTCTGAAGTGGTGCTGTACTCCCTTGTTTCTATGGAAGAATTTTGAAAAGAGTGAAGATACCTGTAAACTGTTCACTGTATAAAATAACATAAAAAATATGAGATGTGAGGAAACCATTACACCTATACATAGCAGAACAGCACAGAATTGTTCCAATTGCATGGTCCAGTCAGGAGGAGAGATACAAATTTTGAACCTATTTTGTAGCTAAGTGGTACTTGGTGGAGACCATGAATATGCAGTTACTCTGTTGGAGAATATAGTTGGTTAGGATTGGGAGTAGTGGTCAATGCCTTCACGGAGACAGCTGCTATGATGTCTTCGTGAAATCTCATAGCTATCTTTGCAGCAGAGGTTTTGTACAATTTTTCCTAAACTTGTGACCTCACCAATTCCTTAGTTAGAGTTCTTTATTGTGTTAATAAGAAACACTATAAATGCTTCAAAATAATGTTTTTCCTGTCCAATACTTCCTGTCTTCCTGTCTCACCCACTTCCTGTTAAACCACTTTTTGACTGACCTTGATGTCTACATATGCAAGATGTTGAACTTTTTGGACCCCCCCCCCCAAACCCCCCCCCCCCCCCCCCCCCCCCCCCCCCCCCCCCCCCCCCCGCCCCCCCCCCCGGCAACCTCTTTTTTAGCCCTCTACACTCAAAAAACCCTAATGTTTAGGACATTTTGGACCATATTTTTTTGCAGGAAATTACACTGTTATGATCATTAGTAAACCAACAGGCTCTTCCATCAAAAATAATCAGAAGGACTAGAATTTATGTATGCAACATCAATCAAAACCAAGGGTTTACCTCCTAATAGGAGACAAAGGGTCAAATTTACTCCTTTTCATAAAACCTAGAAGAAATGGGAATCAGTAATGTACAAATGTGTCAGTTTATCCTATTTCAAGGTTGCTGATCACGAATATGATATTTTTGATACTTGATTTTGTTACTGGTGGCCCTAGCCCTCTAACAGCCATTCCCAAAAGATCCCAAAAGATTATAAATGACAAATTTCAAACATAAGCATGTGGAGTATCATTTTAGACAGTTTCAGAATCAGTGAATTATGAATATTACATTACTAGGGATCAAGCCCTCTATGGAACTCAATCACAGGATGAAAAAATGGCAAATTTCCATTACAATTGTTAATATTTACCCTTTTTAATTGTATAATATTAACAATAAGAGTAGGTCACGGCGGCACGGTGACACAGTGGTAGTGCTGCTGCCTCGCAGTTAGGAGACACGGGTTCACTTCCCGGGTCCTCCCTGTGCAGAGTTTGCATGTTTTCCACGTGTCTGTGTGGGTTTCCTCCGGGTACTCCAGTTTCCTCCCACAGTCCAAAGATATGCAGGTTAGGTGCATTGGCGATTCTAAATTGTCCCTAGTGTGTGCTTGGTGTGTGGGTGTGTGTATGTGTTCACCCTGCGGTGGACTGATGCCCTGCCCAGTTTGTTTCCTGCCTTGCACCCTGTGTTGGCTGGGATTGGCTCCAGCAGACCCCCGTGAACCCCTGTAGTTAGGATATAGCGGGTTGGATAATGGATGGATGGATGGAGTAAGGTCACTACTCAAAATGGTAAATTTGCGGGGGAGATAGTTTCAAACTCACGACCCCTGGATTATAAGTTGGCAGATCTAACCGCTGCCTCACAGAAGTTGTCGTATAGTACTTGTACCTTTTGTGAAAGTGTTTCACACATTATACAGTTTATGTCTACATTTTGTCATTTATTACTAAAACATGAAAAACGTTTCTGTTTAAACAATGTGTTTACATAGGATTGTTGTAGACACAAAAACACACATCAAATTATTTCCCCTTACAATTCTAGGTAGCTCACTCCCAGATAATCAATCAAGGAAGGATCTGGGGAGAACTTTCTTGCCCATTCTGAGGCGGGGTGGGGGGGATGGTATAGCAGGCTGCTTGCTGCATTGACAAAAGAGGCTGATGGAGAGGTGTGAAGGGATTTAAGGTGGGCCGGATTTACGAGTTTTTTTGTTGGCTCTGGTAATTCTAGTGTTTATGTGTTTAATGTGTCATTGTAAGCCACTATCTAAGAGAATCGCTTGTAAACATACTTAGCCATTTCATTCAAAAAAATGTAAAAGTGTGACTTCAGCACTATTATGCATGGGTATGGATTCTATGCTGTATGGTTATGTGAAGATATCCTTTATCTATTTAGTTCAAAATGAATACAATTTTAGATGACATATTTCTGAAAACGGGCGGCACGGTGGCGCAGTGGGTAGCGCTGCTGCCTCGCAGTTGGGAGACCTGGGGACCTGGGTTCGCTTCCCGGGTCCTCCCTGCGTGGAGTTTGCATGTTCTTCCCCGTGTCTGCGTGGGTTTCCTCCGGGCGCTCCGTTTTCCTTCCCACAGTCCAAAGACATGCAGGTTAGGTGGATTGGCGATTCTAAATTGGCCCTAGTGGTATGCTGGTGTGTGGGTGTGTTTGTGTGTGTCCTGCGGTGGGCTGGCATCCTGCCTGGGATTTGTTTTCCTGGCCTTGTGCCCTGTGTTGGCTGGGGGATTGGCTCCAGCAGACCCCCGTGACCCTGTGGTTCGGATTCAGCAGGGTTGGAAAATGGATGGATGGATGGATGGATATTTTTCTGGAAACAGTTTAACTTCTGTTTTAACCTCCATTTTCTTTTACATAATAGAATATAGCCACTTTACTCAGTAAGGGTCATGCCCCTTCCAGCCAAGTTCTTTGTCAGCGGGGCAGTATGGAAAAAGCAGAAACTGGTCAGATTTACAGTCCAGTTTAACCACTGGTCACATGTATCTTTAGTAACGCCCTTATGTTTCAGCAAGTAAGACAGAAAAAGTTTAATATTTCGAAATATTCTTGTGCTTTATAGTACAAATGGAATTCAATGTATTATTTAATACTAGAACAAAGAGCCCGTTTTGAACAACGTAAGATGAAACGGGCACGAGTTTGTGTCAGCAGTGTATGAAGAACAAATGATAAGTAACAAAGAAGTTGTTTGGTAATGATTGTAGCCCACTTTACTTATTACTGTACAGGTTTGTACTGTTAGTTGATGAATTTTACAGGCCTATAGTATAATATTGAATGATGAATGTTCCAGTACAATATGGAATAGTAATAAGTATAAGCACCACAAACCTGATATAGGTGTATTGAATGAATGCGTAATTGAATCAGAATGTGTAATTAGGCCTCGAGCTGTAGTTGAAATCGCCTTTCAGGCCTCTAGAGCTTTAATCAAAGTCACCTTTCTCTTTGAATTTTTGCGGCCGTAAATCCGCTGCCTGCCACGATGTTGGGGTTAGATGTCGGTCTCGTAAGTTTTTTCAGGCAGCTGCGCAGAAGGCAACTGCACATTCGGCTTTGGACGGACGTGAGTGAGTGAGTGAGTGAGTGAGTGAGTGAGTGAGTGAGTGAGTGAGTGAGTGAGTGAGTGAGTGAGGTGAGTGATGAGTGAGTGAGTGAGTGAGTGAGTGAGTGAGTGAGTGAGGATGCAATTAGTTTGATATAATTTCTCCATATCCTGTGTTAAAATTTTTAAATTGAATTGCAGTCTTACTATAAAGTGTTTTGTGCACATGTTCTACTCATGTCTAAAAGATTTCTTTTTCTGGGCAGTTACGCTAACTGAAGATGGGCATGTTAGATGAACTGGTGGCTCTAAATTGCACAGTAGATAGGTAAGACATCTTAAGGCATACAGTCCAAAGTGGTCTCCTGTCTTGTGTTCACTAATGGTTATTGTAATGAAACAATGTATTAAAAAGATGATTGAATTGATGGATGAATGCAACTGTGTTCTCTCTCTAGAAGTACTTAAGACAATTACTTACTTTGAAGAATTTCTGGAAGCCTAAACCTGAAGATTGATGCCAGAGGATAAAGGGCCCAAGAAAAGACACAATTCAGCTGTTCTATCATGGTGATGTAAGGATTAGGGAGAGACCACATCCATTTAAATTGTAGCTTCAATCATGTCTAAGTGCAGCAGGTCTTAATTTCAGACTGAACTTGAAAATCTTAGCTCTGATCCAACCCCGGGATTTGAAATACTTGACATTTAAGAGTCACCTCTCAGTATTATGGAGTTGTACCGTAAAGCATTACACACTGCTGTGTTTCTTAAGCTGCAAATGATTTTTTTTAGTCGAAAGCTTTTTTGTTAACAGCATGCTTTATGAAGACTGATTACTGCTTTGTTACTCACATTAGCACTTTGCTATAAATGGTTCAAATGTTTTAACACATTGCTGTTTATGCACTTATATTTGCTGTGCTAGTTTACACTTTGACAGGGTGGTTTTTTAAAGCATGATTGTTTAAGTCATTAGTTTATTTTCTTGGGGCCCATGTGAAAAAAATGGTACCATAAAAGAGTAAATAACAATAAAGGTCACTCTTACTCTGAAAAAGGCACCAGATGCATTTGCATTACAAAAAATGTTTAGTAGGCTTCTTTTATGGCACAAAAGAACACTTCAGGAATTAATAAATTGCAGGTTAATTTTTAACTCGCTCTGTTAGACACTAACAGCCGCATAGTATTTTATAACAAAACTTTATACTGTACCCTACCATACTTTTTTCAGCTAATGTCATCATTTGGCAAAGAAGACCCACAGTGTGTGAAAGCTCATGCAGTTTCTCCCAGCGCTTTTGTGTTTTGTTATAAAAGATACATATTAACCTTTATTGTGTTTTACAAGGTTAATCTTTAACTCATTTTGCTGTCTTTTATTGTTGAATCTAAAGGCTAAAACTGTGTGAATCCAATGCCTTCTGTTTATATTTCACATCTTGTCGTATTTTTAAAACATGTCATAACAATACATCTTTTTTAGTTTAAGAGCTGATTGCTTTTCCTACTTTGGAAGAGGTCAGCTTTACAAGTTACTCATTGCATTTTATTTCCCAAGGCAAAGATGAGAGTTTTAAAAGTAAACAAAGCTGGTGTGTCTCGATAAGTACAATATGCCAGTGACGGCATTGTTGACTTATTGAATAAACTATTACGTGTCACACTGGATGCATAAAAACTAATATTGAATTTTTAAAACTAATAGAAACATGTATTTGATCCTCAAGGGAGTATTTTGCCAATAAAAAGAGATGCTACATTATTAATATTATTTTATTCTTCTAGTGTAAAAAACAAATCAAACAGTTATCTCACAGCTGCAAGACGTGTCTTTAAATTTAATAAGTATGATCTTAATAAATAATACAGTTATTTTATTGTACTGATCTCTACTGAACATTATAATAAAATATGGAAGTCATTGAAAAAAGTAAACATTTAAAGATGTGCCATGTTATAATATACTGTAAGGAAAAATATGCGTTATAAGGAATGAGTGTGTTTTTTTTCTTGTTTTGATGCAGAACTTTTTTTGTTTATATATTTGTTTTAACAAAATAGAAATTGCAGCTCAGCATGCATTTTATAAAGTCATAGGTTCAACATGTCATTTATTCAGCTTGTTTTTTCAGAGCTTTATCTCAGGAAAATGATGCATTCCCATATTTTCCGTCCTCCTATCTGCATTCACTGTTGATCACTTCTGCTCTGTTCTACTGAACTTTTTGTGTGCCTAAACATAACGTAACCTTCTCAGTCCTGCTTAATGTGACCCAGAGAGCCAGAATCTATTCTGAGTGCAAGGGAAGTGGCAATCCGGGATGGACTGTCATCCATCACCAGGCCACTCCTGCACACACTCACACAGGGCCACCCTAGTGTCACCAGTTAGCCTAAAGCAGACTTGGGGTGAATGTGCACATTACATACAGATAGTGTCCAGGAGCAGCATTTGAAGCCAGTATGCTGAATCCAACACCGAAACTACTTTAATTAAATTTAGGTTCTGTAGAATAGCTAAAAATGATAAGCATTGTGATGATACAAAATAGACAGAAACACCAACAAAAAGAGAATTCAGTGAAGTTACAAATAGAAAGCTCTTCTGATGGGATAGATTCAGATTCCCTCATAATCTTCTAATTGTATTAGCTAGGTTTAGACAATGGATGCATAGATGAATGGATGGATGGATGTGTTGAAAAAGTAAAGAATATCAAATCCCAGAAGGCAATAAATATTGGAAAATAAAATCAGCATGGACTCGCATACTTTAAGAATATGAAGTGTGATTATTTGTGGACCCTACAAAAAGGTAAAATATATGAGAACAACCCCTGCCGGTGAGAATTTTAACATTATGTAATCAGATAAAGATATATGTTATAGAGGAAGGAGGTGACAGACAACAGGCTACAACAGGAAATTCAGTGCAACTCTAGGCTAAGTCTATCATGTTATCTGCATCACATCTGTTGTTAAACTATGTGCCATCATTTTGGGAGGTCATGTCACCAAAGGTTAGAGAGTGCAGAGACACCCTGGAGATCAAGAAATACTAACAGTTTGACAGCTACGGCTGCCACTTTGACATATTACGTCCAGTAATTTGAGCCCAGATTTCAATACTTAGACAAATGGAGCATTGCACACATTGGATAAGATTATCCACCTCATACCAGAAGACTCTTTTAAATGCAGAAATTGGGGATTACATACTACTCACTTTGTGATTACTACATTTTTTACAGTTATATCTCTAATTCTACAAGGTAAGCTGTAGATAGATTTTCATTGTTAACTGATTATGGACATGGTAGTAGAATAAGTTGTAATCTTAATATTTATACAAGTCAATGAAGATGCATAAGAGGTGGATTTATGTAAACACAGTATATGAACTAATGTTTGCTATGATCTCTTCGTCTACCTTTTAAAATAATTATATATTGTACAGAGGAAGAACTATTAAGGTAAGCATATTTTAATATTCATATCTCACAACAACAAAACATCCTCACATTCACTTGATTTAGTGTCTTAAGGGTTGCAACCCATCTCAGCAGCATGAGGCAGGAACCAATCTTGGATTTACACAGAGTTGGAGATTTACATAGAATTGCCAATTAACCAAACAATAAGGGATTATTGTACTTATTTCACTTGTAAATTAACACCTACATTTTATACATCTTTAAAGAACTAAAGGTTTTGGTAATCTTATCCTCAGAAATATGTCCAATACAGAAACATCTGAGGTTAAGTTTTACAGGCTGTCAAAGTTTGATCGTTTCTCAAGCTCAGTTTCAGATACTTCTGTTGGCCATACACAGATTTAATACTTCTGGCTGAAGCCCAGTTCACATATTTAACGTATAAATGGAAAGCTGCTCAATAGTGACATGGGAAACAAGCGAACATCACTAAAAAGAGATTTTTGGAGGGCTTTTGAAGCATTTTTCAGATGAAAAACAAGTAATATTGCTCCCTAAAGCTTTGAGCTTACTTATATGTTTACTTACATTTTTTGCCACAGTGGCACAAGGAAGGAAGTCCACAGCACACCTGCAAAATCAGTAATACTCTAAAGCTGTCGTTCACTTCACTGTGTAGAAACACAGTGTGTTCTATGCAGATAGAAATCACCCCTTGTGTTTGCTAATAGCTGTCTGCTGTTTTTTGATTCCTGCAGATAAATGTGAGGAAATGCACATTCAAAGCACTGTGGAGGAATTTACCAAGTATCATATCACTCTGTAACATATTTTTAGTATAGTGATTATTCGTAATTGGCAAAGCAGACATGGTACTACTAAAACAACCACAAAATTCAGTTTTATGGGTCACCAAAATGTCCATATGTGGCAGGAAATCAAGTCAGTATTTTTTACAAAAGAACTTTATTTAAATACTAAAGGACAGGCAGATGTAGACAAAATCAACACAGGAAAACACTTCCTGACTTGGGCTAAAAACACTTTTGCTTGTGTCAATGGCACATATTTTACTGGTCTTCAAACATCATTTGTTTAACTTTTTTTGCAAAGCAAAACCCTAACTTTATTTCAAATTCAGTTTTGTCTAATCATTTTTCTTGTCACTACTGCTTAACATCAGGTGGCTTCAAAACAAATCCAAGTCTACCTTAAGAAATTTTAGAGAGTTATAATTTGCATATGCTTCTGCTGAAAGTACAATATCACCAACAAAACACATAAGAATATATGACTTAAGTTTACCACCTTGCAGGCCACCTTCCATCTACAAGTTTGCAAAATATAATGTAGCTTATTATTATTCATGTATATCCATTATCGAAACCTGGAAAATGTGAAGCACTTTATAAGCCCTGGAACTGACCTGTACCAGAAAATTTTAATCAACAAAGAAATCCTACACTGCATTGAATCAGCAAGTTTACAATTTGGGTGTCTGAAGAAAGTTTTTTTGATAACAGTGTATCAAAATTTGGGATTTGCCTATGTTGTTATTCATTTGCAAAGCCTTCTCTACTAAATAAATAAAAACACTTTACAGAGATGGAGAAATACAGTTTCCCATTCCCACCTGCATTTGAAAAGGACATTATTCTGCAGCTTCACCAACATTTATTCAGTTTGCTTTCTGTTAATTAAAGAGAAACTGACTTGTTTGTAAGAGAATTCTGGGAAGGTATATTTCCATGTAAAGGTCTCCATGAAAAATTACTGGCTTTGATACCTCTTAATGGACAAACTCGAGTGAAGATATCTCTGCAGCAATTTTGGAATTTTCGACTGTTAGGGAAATTGACATCAATAAATTGGTATCTATCATTACAGATGCAGTCCCCAGTAATGACGGGTTAAAATAAATGTTTTGTTACCCTCTTCAAACAAAACTACTTTTGTTTGCAGAAGACCTGAAAATTGGAAATCTGTTTCGTTTCGAAACTTAAAAAAAACATCTGGAAACTACTGGAAGTGTCAATGATAGCAAGTTTTTTCTGGCAACTATTACAAAAACGCATGGTTCATTTACTGGTCGCTTTAAAGATTTTAGAGATGAGAAATCCACTCTTTCGTTCTTGACAAAATCACTTGTGGCAAATGCCAATTGAATAAATTCTTCGCCGTTTTCAACAGTTGACAGAGCTCAGTTTGAACTACAACTAACAGACTGGAAAAGCAAAGATTTGTGATCTTCAAAATTTACATCTTTACAAGTGGAACTAGAAAACCTGGAAAGAGAAAAAGTGACTTTAGCCATGAATTACAAATGGACATGGTGAACATGCGCACACACACACATCAAACATTAATTTAACATTGCCAATTCACCTAACCTGCATGTCTTTGAGCAGTGAGAGAAGACCAGAGCACCCAGAGGGTACTCATGCAGACACACAGGGAGAACATGCAAACTCCATGTAGGGAGGACCTGAGACTCAAACACTGGTCTTCTTACTGTGAGGCAGCTGTGCCACCATGCTACCCAAACAGTAGTTACAATACTCTATAATGAAAGAATTTTCAAAAATACTCAAGTCTTCCTTATGAAAAATGTGTTTTATTATCTTTGCCTTCTTTAAAAGGTAAATAATGCACAAACATAGTATTAACCAATAATAAAAATTGCTTATATTCATTGTTTTCTCTGCTTTAGCTTTTGTTTATTTTTTTAAGCAAAAAGTATACTCTTACTCACTATCATATGAACAGCACATGTTCCTAATCTGTAGCACAAAAGACTTGCCTAATGTAATTCATGATTGCTGACAGTGCAGCTTCCCGAAACTATTTATTTTATTTTTTTAATATAATTGGATACTAAAATTATTTTAAAGATGCTTCTAATTAACTAGTATTTTATTATTAGAGTGGAATTTTCTTCAATGCTCTTTACTGTAATAAGAAGAAATAAAACAGTAAATATATTGCACAGAAAGTATTTTTTTCAAAGAGTTACAATTTAGACTAAAGGTTAAATTTCTGACTTTGGCCTGGTGGAACATTTTTTGACTTTTTATTTTAAAGAGATAAAGAAGACATGATGGCATATATATATATATATATATATAATATAATATATATATATATATATAATTATATAGATATATATATATATATATAATACTTTACTCTCTTAAACCAACTTATTTAAATTCAAGGTTGCAAGAGGTCACCGCCTAGAGATAAATAGTACTTTGTCTGTTTAATGCTCAAGAAATTTAGAAATATTAGAACAAATAACACAACCCCCAAACCTTCCCAACAGACACAAGAAATACAAAAAAAAAACTTTAATTTGGCTAAAGTTAACAGAGCAATCACAGTGAGATATCAGGCTTAAGGAAGGAATCATCTTTGAATGGCGTGTGAGTTAGTTGCAGAATAACAATTAATAAATGATTAGTAATGGACCTCAGAAATATTTTACCAATATGAAATACATTAACAATCAAAATATTTTTCTGGAAGTAGTTGAGGATGCCACTCTTTGAACCATAATAAATACATTTTGTTTTTTCTCCAGGAACTGCATTATCATATGAAACGTCCAGAGCTAATTCCAGCTGCACTGGAAACAATCCTGGATGGAGCATAGATAGATAGATAGATAGATAGATAGATAGATAGATAGATAGATAGATAGATAGATATAGATAGATAGATAGATAGATAGATAGATAGATAGATAGATAGATAGATAGATAGATAGATAGAATTCTTTATTGTCATTATACATACACATAATGAAATTTTTTGTTGGTAGGACTCGGCTTCAAGGCAGAATACGTAAATTCACAATACACTATAAAAAATAAAATAAACGTAATAAGTATAAAAGACAGCAGCAAAAAACATCATCAAGTCCAGACTTTTCCTGAGGTAGTACGCCTGCAGAGACCAGTGATCTGTGTGCGTGGGTCTGCAGGGGAGGGCAAGTGTGTGTGCATGTCTACAGGGGGGCAGGTTAGGGGTAGATGTAGATGTATGTGTATCAGCAGGGGCAGATGGACTTCACAGCTCTTGGGGAAAAAGCTGTCTTTCAGTCTGCTGGTGCATGTTTTTATGTTTCTGTACTGCTTTCCCAAAGGCAGTGGTACAAACAGTCCATTTCCCGGATGGGTGAGATCCGCAGCTATACATTTGGCCCTCTTCTGCACCCTTCCAGCACATACAGAGTCCAGGTCTAGGAGGGGACTTCCCACGATCCCCTGTGCTGTTCTTACCACCCGTGCCAAGTCCTTCCTGTCCTGTGCTGTATAGCTGCCGTACCACACTGTCATACTGTGACAGAGAATGCTTTCTATAGCGGATCTGTAGAAGTTTTTGAACAGCCGAGAGGAGAATCCAGCACGTCTCATCTTCCTGAGGAAGAAGGGTATTTGTTCGGCCTTCTTTATCAGGTGAGATGTGTGCAAAGACCAGGTCAGATCTGATGTGATGTGGATACCCAAGAACTTGATATTGTCCACACACATTACTTTGCTGGAACCACTCATGCACACTGCAAAATAGAGGCAATTTATTTTGACAACTAAACTTGCACTTTTTGGTGTCAACATTGGTAAGACTGGTAACTGTGTATCAGAGAGCAAAGAAAAAGCACTGAAATCTGAAAAATGTTCTAAAAGAATGGTCAAAATTGAACATGGTCCCGAAGGGCAAGTAGTAGAAAATTAAAAGAGAAGGTGCAGGCATACCTGGTGGGGAGGTGCATGGACAGCATTAAGTGGTATGAACTAAAATTAAAGAAGAATGCTTGGTGGTAGAAAGATTTGATAATCAGTCTAGAGTGGATGTTTGATGACATCAGTTTCATGCAGTTATTCTTTTTTAATATTAAACATGGATGTGCATTTAGTAGTTGCGTTATCTCTATGATACTAGGCTGTGAAATTTCTGTATCAAATTCAAAAGGAGTATGAACACATCATGTGACTTTTGTGACAAATCACTTTGATTTTTATCCTACAATATATCTGGAGAGAGTGACTTCGAAACTTTGGTTCTGCTGTTCTACTTTAGTAAAATAAAAATGTTAAAATAACAGTCTTTTTTATATTCCAAGCATGTAGACTGGGACAGACTAAGGCTGCAATCACATACATTGCAATTCCAGTTCTACTTGTGAACAACCAACATAAATTAACATTTACATGGGCATGGCTGTCTTTGTCTGTTCCTGTACTTTTTTAGGTGGGGAGGAAATAAAGCAAGGCAGAAAACTTCCTTGGACTGATTGCCATCACATCTATGTAATCATGCTCACTTTGCTGTGTGTTAGCCTGGATTGATGTGTAGTTTCTGTCTTTTTATTGTTGTTTTTGCTATTATTTATCTATTTCTGTTATCCTTGTCTATGATTTAGTAATTGGGTACTGTTACATTAAGTGTGTTGCCATTCAGTGTGCTTTGTGGACAGAGCCCCAGGAGGCAGGGCCCACCAGACATCACTCCTGCTGGGATCTCCTGCTAACTATTTATGTGAGCCAGTGAGCGAATTTCACAAGCAGATCATTGAAGTATGAAGGTGTCGATTGGGAGTATGCTTTTCATGTGGATTTTACTGGTTTTTCTGACATTGTCTTCTATTTCCTTGGATTTTAGATATTGGATTGTGTATTGGGCACAATGCACCACTCTGGATTTTCTTTCATGCACCTCCATTTGGCCCTTTTGAGCATTTTTGTTATTTATTTCTAAGTTGTGAATAAATATTCTTCATTTGAAAAAATTTTTTTGTTTGACTTGTCTCAACAAACCAGAGGGTCTCTCACTTGTAAGGCATTTTGATATACTGTATTTTTGGGATGTTTCTTGTGTTCTGAACTTTTAAAGCCAGCTTCTGTTTTTAGGCCAGCTCAGGCTGAAGCCAGCAGATAATAATTCAGGGATATCTGATTTAAAATGAGTCTCTTCTGGGCATATCAGCAAAGGTCCTGGCTTGCTTTGTGGGATTTTTGGAGGCTTCACACACTATTTCATCATGTTTGAGACTCCATCTCACAACATAATTACAATGGTCTAATTTAGAATCACTAACTTTGTCTTTGAGATGTGTCCAACATATCAGATATTTTATCAAATGCAAACACTCCTCCATACCACCTTCATGGGAAATATCTGCCAAAGTGGCGATTGTCCCACTGGTCTTACTTCTTTGATGGATTTAGTTATTTGGTTATATCAAATACACAATACTGTGGACAAAAGGGCATTTGTGTGTTTTTGTAAATTCTGACATAAAATAGTCAAACTTTATTCACAGAAGTAACAACCTGCTTACAATTGCTCTTTGTATGTTATTGTAAAGATGGACTGGTCTCTCAACTGGATTAAGTGAGCTTGAAATAGTTATGTTATGCTATTGATTTCAAAATGAGCTTAACATATTTACATTATACTGTATGTTTTGAAATTTGCAATGTCTTGACGAAACTGAAGGACAAAACCTACTGATGGGGATTACAGTCACAATTCCAAATCTCCTTACAAGAAAGCATTATTTTTGTCACTGAAGTATTAACGATTCTGCGGTGAAGATGTAAATGATCAGAACAGCCATGCACAGTCTTTTAAACTTTTCCAAGTCATGAAATCTTTTCATGACTTGAGTGAAAATCACACTCAGTACTAAAACATTACTGTGAATTGATAGCTTTGGTTATCTTCAGCATTTTACTGTTCTGCATATAATTTATTCGTAGTTATTGCTTGTATACATCTGACTGTCTTCCACACCAGCTCATCAGCTCCATGCATCTCGGGCAAAGACAAATGACTAAGTTAATTTTCCTGGTTAAATACTGTTACATAAATAAAACAAACAAACACATCAAGTAGGCTACAACAGAGCAAAGCAAAATGATAATTAAGACAGTCTATATCTCCTTATTAATCTGTACTATTGGCAGGTGGCAATTTTATTTTAATAAAAAATATCAAAACATACCAAAACGAAACATATTTTTCCAATACTTACTAATAATCAAAAAAATATTGTGTAATAATTTTAAGTGCTATTTCAGGTTTTATCCCAGATGCTCCTTTTATTCCTGTTAGGCTCTGGTTCAATTGGGCAATGGACGCAAAGAGGGTTATCTATCCCTCATTTACCATTTTGAATGAAAATGAACAATTTGTGAAGTGTCGTGGCATTATGCTTACTTGCATAAAACCAAGGTCTGTCCTAGGAACAGACAGGACATAGCACAGGACTTGCTTGAAAAATAATAAAATGAAAAAAATATTTAGAAATTCTAAATGAAAAACAACTGAGGCCTTTCTTGAATATTTTAATACAATGCCCCTATTTTATTTCTTGAAAATATAGTAGTGCTGGAGTCGACTGCCAGAATAGATCCTTTTGCTCTTTACATGGCCTCTTTTAGGTGGCTTGCTACCTTTAAAAGGTTTACTCACTGCTGTCACTCTGGATTGAATTATGTGTATGATTTTGCAGGCTTGCTATTTTTATAGGACCCCCTGCCGCTGGTGATGGAATGCCAACTCATACTACGGATTGCTCGTATCTGGCTGATGCAAATTGTCAGTGCTGTTACATAGCCCAAGCCGCTGTCCCCAGTGACCACTTCCAACTTCTTGAAAGGGTTGGATTTTTTTTTTTTTGCTGTGGTCATGTGGCTAGTGACAAAGGTATATTAGCAGGGGTCTTAAGTGCTTCGCTGTCAGATAGCGTGGTGGTGTTGAGTGCTTGCTGTCATGAAGTCGCAGATGTTAAACACCTGCACTACTATGATCTGTTAATTACAAGCAAGAGGGTGAACCTCTTTGTGTAGAGCTTTCCTTAACTGCCACTTTAAAGACCACTCTAGGTCCAGATCTCAACTTTAAGACTCTCTCTCCATGACAATCACATAACATCTCTGAGATCTGCCCTCTTCATTTGCCAACAGCCCTACTTTACATGGCTCTGTCAGTGTTTGCGCACTCAAGACAATGGAGCCTTGCAAGACGGAGAAGTGTTACTGGAGCTGCAGAGGTAGCTGTCTTCCCCCTGTACTAATGCTGCGAACAACACTCCGAACCCCAGATCTCAGCCATGAGACACTACAGCAACTCCTAAGAAGAGCCATGTAAGCCCATTTTACATCTTTGCAGTCCATGGCACTTTCTAAGATCAGATGTAAGGTCTTCTTTCCATTCTAACTTATGACACTATGAAACTCCAGAGCCAAGTGCCAGAATGGATCCTTTCATTCTTTACATCGGCTCGGTATCCTTAAAAGAACCGCTTGCCATTGATGCACTAGATGGAATTTGTCCCTACTGCTGGTCTGTGGAATGCCAGCTTATATTACAGGTGATTCATCCTTGAGTGATGCAACTTCTCATCACCATTACATAATTACATTACATCATGTAAATAAACGTTACCATTTACCATCATCAAATATGCTGAATGTGCTTTAAAAGCTGGTTTATAAAATGGTTCCATTGCGTTTAATAGTCTCTCTGGTCTGATTTACTGTTATTCCTGAAAATAAGACATTAAAGTTAATATTTCAGTGACTGTAAGCACAAAGGCATACCATTTAATAGTATTACCCAGAGTGCTGAGCAGTTGATGCAAACAGGAAAGAGTGTTTCGCTTATCTGATAGCAGCAGCAGTGAACAAGTAAAAGTGTCAGGATTAAAAAAGTAAGCTGTACTTTTCATTTCGAGTGAGGCAAGTACTTGCTATGGAATCAGTGGCACCCAAGCCAGAGTGAATTCACATTTCCTGCTCCTGTTGCCACTGTCTGTAGGAAATTTTACTGTCCTAATATTTAATTCTGTTAGCTTTATCTCAGAGAGACAAAATGACACAATGGTTAGCATGGCTGCCTTATAGCTTAAGTCATTATTTGGCAACAATAATCTGTACAGCATAGTTGGCAGAGGCTTCCCTGACCCCCAGGGAAACTTAAAAGTCCAATACACCATTATAATCCACTCAAAATTAGTTCAGTTTCTCCTTCCCTGATGTCAATGTTCCCAGCCATTTCGGTGATTTTTGACAAATTTAAGGTAAAGTGAGCTCAGCAGTGTACACTCATCACTTTTTATTTCCAAGAACAACAAAATCAAATCCACTTAATCCTGATAGCGTCAGGCTATCCAGACTGTACTATAGTTCATTATCTCCTTTGCAACATCCCTGGTGAGAGATGAGTTCCTTGTATCCATCTCCTCAGAAAAGCCAATAAGTTCCAATCCAAGACTAGCACACACTGTCAGAGAGTTTAGTGCTGGCCATAAAGGAAAACTGCATTAAGGAAATGTCGTTGTCTGAGAGTATATAAAGTTTCAGAAATAGCATTTTGAACACAACAATTCAAATACTCAAAGATGCAGTGGTGGTTATGACTTGTGAATGATGCCGCCACTATGCTATGTATCTTCAATTTGGTATTTTTATTGGTATATCCAGTAATTCACAGCTACTAATGTACGCTTACTGGAATTTGAATCATAAAATGTCATATAAAGGTCTGATAGTTCAGCTTTAGACTCTGGGTCAGATGCAAAAGAAGTCCCCTACATGGTCATTGAGACATACAAAATTGCTTAGCAGTATGGAAAATAAAAATGATAAGTATTTCAGTTACAATGCATGCAAAAAATTATTTCCACAAGAAATCATCAGCAAAAGGGGGAGTTCTTGTGTAAACAGGAAGAGTTTGAAGAGGAAACTAAAAGGGGAACACAATTGTCAAATGAGCAGTTTCAAGCTCAGATTTAGCTGCTATTGCATAAGACACAAGCCATTATAAGAGTTTGGGGGGACGTGTTCTTTTGAAATTCTGTTAACGTCACAAGCTATTATAATTGAAATAGCTGAGCAAGGGTTTCTTCTGACACTTTCCTATAATTTGCATTTGCTTAAAATAGAAAAACACTTAAGGGTCACCCGTAAAAGTCCCAGTAGTAGGTTCATGTTTATTTCAGCATTTTGTCTGAGTTGACATAAAATATCAGATTGTACGTGTAAGTATTTTAATGGCCTGGCTATTCATTATGCTAATGTTTCTATGACTTCATCAACAATTAAACTTTTCAATATGTATGATTGACTGCTTGGGCTACATAGTTTGAATATAAGGTTCATATTATTAATTAATTATACTATACATGGCATCTTGAAAATATGCATGTATTTCAGATGTTCATAATGCATGTAATGAATAAAAGTACTTGTAACTATATATAAATTGTAAGGGACCAGACAGACTACAATAAAGAGTTTGGCACGACCTTGGTGACCATGTATAATTGAAGTTTGATAAACAAAGAAAAACGTGCAGTAATTGTGCAGATGTTCTTCTCAAACGCGAGTTCTCAGTTGAACTGATTCAAGATGGTAGGTCTTCCGTTCTTAGGTCCTTCTGGCTGGGAGATTTGGGTACAGGTGAATGGACCAAGAAATGGGTTTAGTGGTGGTATAGCCATCAATCTTCTGCTCTGTAGAGGGAGGAAGAGAAGAGACATTAGCACACACATCTGTAGCGATGGGACATGTACAGGGGAGTGCAAAAGTTGGTCTACAGTTATTCGTATGGAAAAAGACATGCAGGTTATGATTATTACAATGGCTTTGTTAATTCAATAGCTTTATTAACTTTATTAACTCAAATGAATGTCACAATGGCATGTGTGCACTTAGGAACAATCACAAGTGCTCAAATTGCTGGCCTTCATTACTTACACAATCTTGTAGTCTTCTTTCTAATAACAATAATAATAAGAAGAAGAAAACAAATAATATAAATAAATAATACAGTAATTAAAAAAAATATAATACAAGAATAAACTGTGTTTTGCGTACTCACAACTGTAAACCTAATTTTTGAGGACATTTCAATATATCAATATTTAGGGGTAAGAAAAAAACAACAACAGAAAAACTAAATACTCTAAAATTCAAAATATACTTTGACTGATTTGATTGAAATTTGGTGATGTTATATAAAAAAAAGAAAATTATCTGACATGTACATTCTGTCAATATTTATTAATATTATGCTAAATTACATGCTTTGCATTGCACTTACAGGTGGCTTTATGTAATGTATGTAGGATGTAGCAGAAACAAATGACAGCATCACTATAGGGTGAATGAACGAAGAGGTGGTGCCTAGATGGGAAAAAATGGATATAATCACATCTGCCATGTACAGTGAGGTGTGAAATAGAAAGAGAAATTTCAGCGAAGCTCAAGAAAGATGCAAACCTCATTGGTGAGCAAGTGCTATAACACTCGAGTATCAGTGCCATGGATGTGAATGTTCTTGTTACTTCTCAAGAAGCAAAAAGGCAGGGAGAGAAAAGTAGAGGCAGAAGTGGTGTCTTCATATCCAAAATGAAAGGGACAGATGGCGTAAGTTTAAACTTCATGGGTCCCCCAATGAGGTACTCCATTGTATTACACATTTGCCATGTACGGACTTTGAAAGGACACCCCCACCTCTCTCTTTCTGAAATCCTTTACATTTACATACAAGTTTGCTTATTTTGAATAGGGATATCCCACTCAAATCCCCCTGCTCTCTTAAATTCTCAACATATACATTTGCATCTGCAGACATTTAAATGGAGACTCCCAATCATTTAAGAAGAAAACATAGTACCGACAGTTATTTTCTTCCAGTCATTGTCTTTCAGTCATTAAATAAAAAAATGATCACAAAAGTCAAAACTTTACATTCATTACTTGGTCCACCAACTGTATACTGTATGTGCAATCTGTAAAGATCATTACCATTTGTAAAAAGTTAAAGTAAAATGTGATTCAGTGTTAGAACTTTACTGTTTGTCTATGGCTATGGCAAAAAAGTAAGCTTGAATATACAAATGAAAAGAAAAAAATGAATAATAATAATAATTGAGTGAACAACATAAACAAGTAAAAATCGTAAACATCTTATAATAATATACTCAAATTTCACATTATTTCTACTGATTACCTGGTTCAATCCAAAAGAATATACTTTCCTGTTAAACTGTAAGTGATATCCTGCAAAAGATGTGGTACCCTTGTTAAGAATAGAAAAGCATATCTAAATAATGCTGATACCAGTGGCACCAATGAATTAGAGGTAAAATTCCATTACAACGAATATATTTACAATGAAATTTTCATTACAACGAAGTATTTTTATGGTCCTGACAGCTTCCCCATATGACACGAGTCTATAGAAATCTCGTTACTACGAAGTACATTCAGCGGATACTTTCATTACAACGAAGTGTACAAAAGACCTTGAAATGCCTGAATGAATCATTCACAGAGCAGTTAGTTCTGTGGCCACAGCTCAGTTGTGCACAATGATTCCCAAACAGAAACACTGTAATTTTTTTTCTTTCTTTGAACTTTCCTCTTACTGATTTTTTTTTTTGCTATTTTTGTTTCCTACGGTTTTCAGTGATACCTTTTGCGTCAACATTTGAATAACATCCACTGGAATTTAACTCATTGTCACCCTCCTATAGAAACGGCAGACACGGAAAAATGATAACAGTTCATATCAGAAAAAAAAACTTTAATTTTTTTGCAGCTCTCGATTGCGGCAAAAAGAAAAAAGACTTTGCCAGTGAATTCAGAATTTCGCCATCGACACTGTCAACTTTCTTGAAAGTGAGCAAAAAAAGAAGAAAAATCTCGGGTTGCAAACGTATGGGTACTGCTGCATTTGAAGACGTCAAAAAAGCCGTTTCTATGTGGTTCAGTGATGCTCGTTCAAGAAACACTCCTATTAATGCGGCACTCATTCAAGAAAATGTGAGGTTTGTAAACTCTCTTGGGACCTCCGTCAATGAGATAACACGCCGAATAGCGTCCCGAAATGTGAACTCCACGTCTGTACAAGGCAATAGCCGGCTCACAGATATGCTGCGTCTCTCCACCAAAGTAAACAGAAAAGATCTCGATGGGTGATGCAAGGTTAGGAGCAGGTACAGTACATTGAAAATGCAGATAACAGGATTACTTGATCACTGACCTGCACAACCCTACCTGACTGCTGTGTCTGTGTATAGCAGAGTGGCAGATCCCGCTACAATAAATAACTATGCCATTCCTGTTTCAAGCTGAAAAAAGCTGGTTTTGCTAAAGTACTGAGACTCAGCCTCGTGTTTTGGGGTGCAAAACAGGAACTTATAGCGCAACCCCGATCTTTTATGATTTGCTTCTGTGGTGCTTGACTGCAGCGCTGTGAGCCTCCTATTGCCCTGCTCCAGCAACGGACAAACAATCTTCCACAGACGCGGCAATCGCGCTTCAGGATGCACTTCAGCGTGTTGTTCCCGTTGGGTCGGGAGTGGAGGTGGTGGGGTGGGGGGGTATGTGGTCTAATAAGAGTTCAGAAACCTCACAATATGAAGATAAAAAAAAAAAGGATGATTCGGCTCCTGATTGATAACTGTGCTGCCCAGAACATTCTTCCACATTTAGATAATGTTCGCATTGAATTCGTCCCACCCAATTGCACGGCAGCACTTCAGCCATTGGGTTTGGGCATCATTCGCACCCTGAAAGTGTATCATCACAGGAAATGCTGAGAAAAATTCTCATCAGCATAACTTGTAGGCAGGAGGAGATTAAAATTAACGCAAAAGAAGCTATTGAAATGATTGCAAACGCCTGGACGCAAGTTAAAGAAGGCACTATAGCAACAAATACAGAATCTCATTACAACAAAATTTTCGTTACAACGAAATATTGTTTAGGTCCCTGGGAGTTCGTTGTAACAGAATTTTACCTGTATATCAATATTATACGGATACTAATAAACAAGAAAAGTGGTACAGTGGTAAGCACTGATACCTCAAACCCTTATCCTTATCAAATTCCTTCCAGGTATGCTGGTTTATTTGTCACATCCTAAAACGGTGATTCTAACTTGTCTCTTAAGTCTGTGTGCATTAGTGACTCCCTGCACACCATTAATTCCTGCCTTGTTTTCAATGCTGCCAGGAAAGGCCCTGGTTCTACATGGCTATATTCTAAAAAACAGTTTCGTCTTTTGATATGTTGATGCAGTTTCAGAAGAAAATTAAATGCATTTATGATAGTTGCAAAATTACATCTTCAATTGCTTCCAAAGTCCAATTAAATTTATTGGTAACAGAGTTTATATAAACTGATGTTTATGCCGATTACTTCCTCTTGGCTGGCAGAATCAAAGGGTGTTCAGCAGGGGATGCTTAGCTGGAGACTAACAGACACTGGCCCAGAGAAGAGAAATTTAAATGTCTGCAATATTTCTGACTAAAATATGCAGTATGGAACTAGTGTTTGTGTGTCTGGGAGGGGAGAGAGACATGAAGGAAACTTGGATTGGGAAACAAGAGAATAATAAGAGATAAGGAAAAAGTAGAAATCCTTCCTGTTACAACGATTTTTCTTTTTCCTTTGTATAGATTGATGGAATTTTTGTTTACTCCTTCAAGTAAAATGGTGCACCCTATCCCTCCACTAGGAATGATTTTTGCTTTACTTTGCAGGGGCTGCACACTTATCATTCCTCAGGTTGTATTTTCCTTATTAAAGGTATACCTTTTTCCAGGTAAAAGTTTCTACAATTTATGGCATATTTACAATTTCCTGCCTTAGATTGTGTTTGTGTTGTAAAATTCTTTTGTAATTTATTGTTGACTTTATTTCCGTGTATAGGTGTCATGTTTACTTCTATTAATATTTAAGTTTCTACATATCATACAACAAGAAGGTACATTTTATTCACTGTTGAATGTCATCTTTATTACATTAGTAAAGTCTGAGGTAAGATTAAAATGGAATATAAATACAGGCTAATAACCATAGAAGTGTCATTTAATATTGCTGTGCCACCTGCTCTGCCATTTTTATGACTTCATGCAATTCTGCCTCAGCTTTTGAAAAAATAAAGAATAATTGTCACACAACATTTGCTGTATTATGCAGCTGTCTCATGATTGAGGACAAAGGAAATATGTAGGGTCAGATCTGATTGTGATGACCAACGTAAGAATTGCATTATTTTTCCTTTAATCATATTTGTTTTTAGATCAACTTGTCCTGATCTATACTTCAGTGTGGGTTGGCCCTGCCTGTTATGGTTTACAGGGACGCGCACCATATTTCCAGTCCTAAGGATTGGTGTTTTCTGTGGAAAAGATGATGCTAAGGACACTCTGTGAGTATGGCAAGGTGCAACTCTCCTGTCAACTTGCAAATGATTGTGTGAAAGCCTCCACTAATTCATCCAACACTTTATGAAAACTTATAAAAATGATAGGCAGGCAGCATTGTCCAGTGGTGAAAATATTGGAATGATGCTGGTAATCTGGATAGATAGATAGATAGATAGATAGATAGATAGATAGATAGATAGATAGATAGATAGATAGATAGATAGATAGATAGATAGATAGATAGATAGATAGATAGATAGATAGATAGATAGATAGATAGATAGAACTTTAGTTGTAGGGTAACAGCTTAACTTTCTGTCATTCACAGAAATACAAAATGAGTATTTAATATTCTTTGCCGTAGTCCACACTAACCCTGATAACTTTAACAAACTTCATTCTTTATTTGTTCTGTCCTTCCAATCACTCTTTCAAGACCCTAAAATACATCTTTTTAAAGATTCTCCCAAAAGTACAGTGGTGTGAAAAACTATTTGCCCCCTTCCTGATTTCTTATTCTTTTGCATGTTTGTCACACAAAATGTTTCTGATCATCAAACACATTTAACCATTAGTTAAATATAACACAAGTAAACACAAAATGCAGTTTTTAAATGATGGTTTTTATTATTTAGGGAGAAAAAAAATCCAAACCTACATGGCCCTGTGTGAAAAAGTAATTGCCCTCTTGTTAAAAAATAACCTAACTGTGGTGTATCACACCTGAGTTCAATTTCCGTAGCCACCCCCAGGCCTGATTACTGCCACACCTGTTTCAATCAAGAAATCACTTAAATAGGAGCTGCCTGACACAGAGAAGTAGACCAAAAGCACCTCAAAAGCTAGACATCATGCCAAGATCCAAAGAAATTCAGGAACAAATGAGAACAGAAGTAATTGAGATCTATCAGTCTGGTAAAGGTTATAAAGCCATTTCTAAAGCTTTGGGACTCCAGCGAACCACAGTGAGAGCCATTATCCACAAATGGCAAAAACATGGAACAGTGGTGAACCTTCCCCGGAGTGGCCGGCTGACCAAAATTACCCCAAGAGCGCAGAGACGACTCATCCGAGAGGTCACAAAAGACCCCAGGACAACGTCTAAAGAACTGCAGGCCTCACTTGCCTCAATTAAGGTCAGTGTTCACGACTCCACCATAAGAAAGAGACTGGGCAAAAACGGCCTGCATGGCAGATTTCCAAGACGCAAACCACTGTTAAGCAAAAAGAACATTAGGGCTCGTCTCAATTTTGCTAAGAAACATCTCAATGATTGCCAAGACTTTTGGGAAAATACCTTGTGGACTGATGAGACAAAAGTTGAACTTTTTGGAAGGCAAATGTCCCGTTACATCTGGCGTAAAAGGAACACAGCATTTCAGAAAAAGAACATCATACCAACAGTAAAATATGGTGGTGGTAGTGTGATGGTCTGGGGTTGTTTTGCTGCTTCAGGACCTGGAAGGCTTGCTGTGATAGATGGAACCATGAATTCTACTGTCTACCAAAAAATCCTGAAGGAGAATGTCCGGCCATCTGTTCGTCAACTCAAGCTGAAGCGATCTTGGGTGCTGCAACAGGACAATGACCCAAAACACACCAGCAAATCCACCTCTGAATGGCTGAAGAAAAACAAAATGAAGACTTTGGAGTGTCCTAGTCAAAGTCCTGACCTGAATCCAATTGAGATGCTATGGCATGACCTTAAAAAGGCGGTTCATGCTAGAAAACCCTCAAATAAAGCTGAATTACAACAATTTTGCAAAGATGAGTGGGCCAAAATTCCTCCAGAGCGCTGTAAAAGACTCATTGCAAGTTATCGCAAACGCTTGATTGCAGTTATTGCTGCTAAGGGTGGCCCAACGAGTTATTAGGTTCAGGGGGCAATTACTTTTTCACACAGGGCCATGTAGGTTTGGATTTTTTTTTTCTCCCTAAATAATAAAAACCACTATTTACAAACTGCATTTTGTGTTTACTTGTGTTATATTTGACTAATGGTTAAATGTGTTTGATGATCAGAAACATTTTGTGTGACAAACATGCAAAAGAATAAGAAATCAGGAAGGGGGCAAATAGTTTTTCACACCACTGTATATAACGGCAAGTCTTGCATAGCAGTATAGATGGCAAAGACATAGCTTTTCCAAATCGCTGACATATGATTATCTTGTGAGGAGGAACAGAGTTCATTTTTGTTGTGATGATGCCCTTTTGTGATTTCTTTTTACTATGGGGACAGTCCTTCCCTAGCATGTCTCTACCAGTCAAACTTTGCTGAACCTTGAAACACTTAAATGTTTTACTGTTATAATTTTGGTAGGACTCTAAATGTATAGTTTTAATGGCTTTAGCTACTTTATAGTTGTTTGCAACATTTAAAGGCAGTTATGCATCATCTGTCCAAGCAAAGAAGTCCAGTTTAATGTTTTCTTCAGGTATTTTTTGCTTTCCTCATGTTTTTGGCATTTTGGTTTAATTTGTGATAAACAAACATCAGCTAAAAAACTGTGCATTCCAATCAGGCAAGATTTTGATGTTTTTGGAATCTCAGTGGTGTTCTGAAAATTTTGGTATGGATGAAAACTTTCAAACTAGTACAGTGTATTTGAGTTTGTCAAAGTTACTGTAGACTAAGCCTTTCTTTTCCTTCACAGACCAAAACACTGTACATACATAAAAATGCATCAGATCTGTTTTCATAGTGGTTAGCATTTTAATGCAATCCTACAGCCATAATAAATGTGTTTGTAGAACATAAAATTAATGTTCCTTACTTCAAAGCTGTTTCCCAGTCAGGAGTTCCCTGAAGCATCTGCAAACTCTTATGAATTGCATCATGACAATCAGTAAATGGGAATCCTAGACTTGCTAAAGAAGGGAGAGCATACAAAATTCTTGATTTGAAAATATGCCCTCTTAAAACTAAATTATGGATGATATCTGTGTTGGGTGCTTCTGTCTGTTTTTTTTTCACTGTTGTGACAACAGAATCCAGTTAGCAAGCCACTTAATTCCAGGGCACATTCAATATTCACATTTCCTGACTAAAACAGCAAGCAGTAACAAACTGAGATGTCAGCAATTGGTTCAATTTTATTTTCTCAGACCTGCACCCTTTCATAATGTCCCAAATTATTCAGCTGTACAGTGCATTTTGTACTCATTAAACAATAACTGAGTGTAGATTTTTGTAATTACAAGGAACTCAAAGTCCTATTATACAGTACGTAACTGCATTTAACTGTACTTCATGATTGCACGGCCAAAAGAAAACATGGTGCTTTCTGTGACATTATTCCATATTTATTTCATATTGCTTTTTAAAAGCTGTTCTTTATGGTTGTATTGTGATTATGCTCTTAATTGTACCTAGGGAATATCCATCCATCCATCCATTATCCAACCCGCTATATCCTAACACAGGGTCATGGGGGTCTGCTGGAGCCAATACCTGGGGAATATTTTGATTAGAATAGATAAACTTTATTAATCCCATGGGGGAATTCAAAAACACACAGTAGCAGAAACATAAAAATAATCTTACAGACTCACAGTACAGATAATACATCCAATCAATCGATAAATAAATTACTAAAATTAACTTAACGAGTAGATTGGGTGGAAGCACTGAATTGCCTGATAGCAATGGGCAAAAAAGACCCCCAGAGGCATTTCTTAGCACACCATGGAGGAATGAGCCTGTGGCTAAAAGTGCTCCAAGGGAGTGCCTCCATGGAGGGGATTTTTCATGATGGCATCCAGTTTTGCAATCATTTGCTTTTCCACAATAGCATTCCAGTTTGTCCAGTGTTCACCCTGTGATGGTGAAGGCTTTCCTAATAAGTTTGTTCTGGCATTGTGCGTCTTTTGTGCTCATGTTGCTTCCCCAGGAGACTGCAGCGTAGAATGCCACACTGGCTACTATGGACTGGTAGAATATTACCAACAGCTTGCTGCACACATCACAAATCTTGAGTCTCCTTAGCAGGTACAGTCTGCTCTGGCCGTTCTTGTACAGTGCCACTGTTTTGTCAAACCAGTTCAGTTTGTCAGTTTGTCCCCTTGAATGGTGACTGGTCTCAGAGGCATCTTGGCACGTTGGTGGTCCAATACAAGTTCCTTTGTCTTGCTGATATTGAGATGCAGGTTGTTGTCCCTGCACCACAAGACAAAATCCTTCCCAACGTTCCTGTACTCTGACTCATCTCCATTATTAATGCAGTAGATGTAGATGTAGATGGCAAGCGCTGGTGTTGTGCTGGAGGTCTGTTGTGTACAGGGTAAACAGGAAGGAAGACAGGACATTTCCCTGAGGTGTTCCAGTATTACACATCACCATTCCTGACACACAGTTCTAAAACTATAAAGTAGTTAACGACTAGCAAATTAATAAAAACCTCTTATCCCCCACTATGTTTTATCAAAACTATACCAACCTGCGTTGTTACTTATGCACACGAAATCCTCCAAACATTGTAGGTTAACACCCCCCCACCACCCCCGTGTATTCAATTACACCGAGCTAGTGCATACATTAAAATTGTCAGAGAAACAATTTTGAGTAGAGAGGCTGAGACTGATAGAAAATAAATTTGCATATAGAATAAGGAACTCTTTATATGAAACTCATGATAAAATGAAAGTATTATGCCAAGTTTTGTTTTCTTTGTAATTTTATGATTTGCTGATATTTATTATTTTTGAAACAATCCATTTTTAATATTTTACTATCTATAGACAGGCAGATAATGAAAATATTTTTGCCTTTGGGTAATAAAAGAAAAGATATATTCACATGTGCGCTATATGTGAACTTATACCACTTGTGTGCTGTTATTTAGACAGAGATTTCAGAAGCTGTTAGGGAGCAGCATTTTGCACAGGACTAATATGCCACACACTTTAAAATTATTATGTATATAAAATTAAGCTTAAAACAATGCAAACAACTTTCACAAAATATGTGTATTAGGAGTAAAACTGCAGTACATGGAGCAAAACTCTCACATACTATACCCAGACATGGTGAATGTCCAGACCACATAGGCAATGAAGGCTGCAGGTTTGAACCCAGTATCCATTAGGCACCATTCATAAACAATGCATCATCATGCCACCTCAGACCGACAATGATGAATGGAAAACAAAATGTGTTCTCACCCTTGAGATTTTACAGATTAACTGTTTATAAGCAAGAAAGATAGTCAAAATCAGTGCATTAAAACTTGCCCCATTGGTTAAAATAAAATACAAAATATTAACTTGATTTTTAAAAACATATTTATTTTTAAATAAAAATGAAATTTTTACCACTCAGATCACTTGAACACTTACATCTACGGAGTTGACATAGTTCAGATTAAAGATGCAACTCCTTGGAAACTCATATCATCAAATAAAAAAGTAAAATAAAACAGAAGTGAAAGTGCTTAACTTGAGATTTGGTTCCCTGTTTCCAAATTTTTGAGATTTAAAATTGGGCACAGCCAAATGTGAAATGCCAGGCCAACAAAGTGAAGGACCTTATTGTTCTAAAAAGTACTTCTCTATAATCAAAAGCATATACTTCATAATGTCTGTAAGTGCACTGTTTGGTGTTGAATGCAAATGATAAGAACAGATCATATACTTTACATAAATTTCATCCATCCATCCATCTATCTATATTTCTATCTTTCTTATCCAGGGCAGGGTCACAGGCCAATTGGAGCCTATCAAAGTCATTAAATGGTGCACTTTAAATCACCCCACTCATCATAATCTGAGTGAAAAAAAATCAAATGACAGAAAGAACTCAGAGGAAAAAAATATAAACTGCCAGCTTAAGCAACAATTTCTCATACTTGTAATTCTCTCATACTTGTGACTGGTTAGTCAGGTTGTTTTAATTTTCAAAACAGCTACAGTAAAAATTTCAATAAGGTCAAACCTTTCTGTAAAATATGGTCGCTGATCAAAATGTATTTAACATCTGGTTGTTGCAGATTCCTGGCCAAATTCAGTGTGAAATCCATGATAGCTTAAACATACTTCAGCCCTTACAATGATCCGTCCCAAGCGTGTGCACTGAATACAAGCTTTCTGGGTCTTTTGCATTATTCCACATGCTCAAAATACAAAATTTTCCATCTGTTTAAAGTAATTACTTGCCAAGCTATTACACCTCAAATAACTTTTTAGCAATTCTTTGTCCATGCTAGGATTTCACTTTCAGTCATTACCACAGATATTATTTTTAGATATATTGTAGGACTTTAATTCAATGATACACACCTAGTACTGCGACCTTGGTATGATGTAGGGGCCTACATGCTTCAAGGACACTTACAGCTTATGTTTTCATGAACCAAATCCTTCTGGTACATTTATTCTTGGCAATTTATTCTAAGCGTAGGAGCTGGACAATGTTAAATTCAATGAACCTTGCCCAAAATGGGGATACCAAAACACATCCATGAAGCCAGGTCTAGGAGTTATGTGCATGCTGGTGTGTGCCTTACCTCAGGTATTTAATTAAAAAAAACCTTGTGTCAATTCACCACTCCCAAGAGGGGTTCAGGTATAATTCTCCATGGCCAACAGAAATATATGGGTGAAATAAATCTTGATTATACTGTGGAAAGGAAACTGGTTCATGGGATGTATATTATATTTCAATTAAAGGGAAGTAGCCAGTCAGAAAGTGATAGAACTATGAAAATGCAATTTCGGTTGCAAAGGGGAAAACTGATTTTTTTGGCTTTATTTTCTACATAATCACAGTATTAACCCTTTCCAGAGACAAATACTTGAGAAATTCACCCAAATGACTCAGTAATTCTACTTGTAGACTTACAATGCTCACTTGAAAAAAGGCATGGGAGCCTGTAGTGTTGCAAATTGAAGTAATGGACTGCCTTAACTAAACCCATCAATTAGTTATTCAGAATATTAGCAACAGGGCTGCTGGATGTTACTGAAATGAACTGTAGGACTAAGAAAACAGCAAGTGCATAAATTAGTATTTTAAGTTAAGACTTGTCTGCTGGAAGAGTTTGGAGAAAATTAATTTAGAGTTGGATCGAAGAGACAAACTTTTTAACCTCTCAACAAGTAAATACGATGTTGTCTCAAAACCTGTTCTTAACATGGGTAGTACAAACATAACCTTCAAATGAAGATATTGTACAGAAATGAGAAAATCCTAAATGTGGTAGTTGCGCTCTTCTAAGTATTGGCAGTTCTTCTCACTTAGATGGATGGACTCACGAATGCATTGGTGCAGCATCTCAATGGTAAGGTTGTAAGGGAGGAATCAGTCTGGCCCAAAATACAGAAAGCACCGAATATCACTGGAGTTAACATGATTCTTTAATGCTGTACGGAATGATGTTGTACAGAAAGTGGTAGTTTTTATGGACTGGTGCACTGTGTTATATTGGACTGCTTATTTAACTTTTTCAGCCTTCCTCTTTCACAGATTTTGAGATCTGGCACTGTAATTGAGGGTTTCTGTTGCAGCAGAGTATGAATCTGTCATTAGTTTTCTTATTTGAAGCTTACATTTGTTTTTGTTATTTTAATTTCCATTATTGCTGCCATTCTGTTGCCCAATGAGGTTAAAAGTCACATATTTTTCTGGGTTTGTAAATTCAAAAACACAATTTTTTCATTCACATTTTTGCCAAAAATATCATTTTCTACTAAAAAAGTTTGGCTTTGACTTCTGCAATCTTTGACAACTCTGTATTTTGCAACTTTAGGCCGATTTCTAATCTGCCCTTTTTAAGTAAAATTCTATAAAAAAGTAGTTTTTCAGTAGTTAAATGACTATTTAAATACACACTTTATTTTTTTAAGTTTCATTCAGGGTTTAGAATAAATCATAGTCCATAAACTGCACTGGTTAAAGTAGTAAATGATTTACAGGTTAATGCTGACAGAGCCCACATATCAATTCTTGTTATATTAGACCCAATTGCAGCATTTGACACCATAGTCCACAGTATCCTTATAAATCATCTTAGCCAATATGTAGACCTCTCTGGACAGTCTTAAATTGGTTTCAGTCTTATTTAGGTAGACAATTGTTTATTAAATGTGGTGATTGTAGTTCAGGCATCCATGATATTATATATGGCATACAATAAGTATCTATTCTGGGCCCACTCTTGTTTTCAATCTATTTGCTCCCATTAGACCAGATTATTTGAATACACAAGGTGAACTACTACAGCTATGCAGATGGCATGCAGCTTTACCTTTCTATAGCACCTGATGACCATAATACTCTGGACTCTATAACCCAATATCTGTCTTTCATTTTGGAATGGATGAGTAGTAATTTCCTCAAGGTAAATAAAAAAAACTGAAATCTTAGTCATTAATAATAGTGGAATTAGTGAGCATATTACAAATAAACTTGAGCCCTTAACATTAAAAGTCAAGGCGTAAGTAAAGAATGTAGGCCTTATAAATGAACTCTGACCCAAACTTTAAATCACATTTGAACCATATTACTAAGACTGCATTTTTCCATTTACAGAACATTTCAAGATGATGAGAAAGTAATTCACGCTATTGTTTTTAGTTGGCTAGATTAATGTAATGCAATCACTAACTGGTCTACCTAAGAAAGTGGCGCTCAAATAATTTAAATTACTGCATTGTTGAGGCTAACAAACTGTTGCAAGAAGACAGAAGGCTCACACATCACAGGTTTAACAAATTAGGAATCCTCTAAGACATTTGAACGGTGTTCTTGCAACAGTTCATTAGCCTTGGCAATGCTGACATCTGTAACCGTGGTGGATGGCCTCTCTGAACGCACTTTCTCTCTCATGTTACCAACCTTAAACTGCTTCCACCACCAAAATACAGCAGCACAGCTAATTATTTCATCACTGTACAGTATGCTTGATGTAAGATTTCAAGAGTTTTATTTCTCTTCTTCCCAAGTTTAATGTAGAATTCAATCATACACCTCTGCCATACTCTCACAGGAACGTCTTCTTCATCTGCCATGACTACATGTACAAGGTGCTTCCGCTCGCTGTGACAGAACACTGAAGAATACAGCAGTCCAACTGCGGGTTCACACATGTCAATAGATGCCAATCACAAAAAACTGCACAGCATTTCTATGCCTACCTTTCTGAAAGAGAAACAGGGACAGTCTCATTACTTTTTAATCAGCCCCTGTATAATTATTTTTTAAAAAAAGTGTGCTTCTGATAGTTTTCCACACCACATTTATTCAAATTCTATACAGGCATAAGTTTGAATATATTTATCTGGTTTCTGAGAACACTTTTTCTGCTTCCTTTAACATTACAAAGTTTCAGATCCATGAAACAATCAGATAAGGCTAATGCCCAAAATTGGCATTTCACCTTTCATATAACAAAGAAAATGGCCCTCTTTTCCTGGTCTGAGAAATAAAAAAAGTTGAGAAAATGCAACTCTACATACCACCTTTACCACTCCCTTGTCAGATATAGGAGATAGTGAACCCCATATCTAGATCTGATTTTCTCTGCAGGGTAACCACAATGAGAAAAATAATTGAAACTACTTATTTCAACTCCTTTATTGTTGGTGAAAACCTCATATACCTAGTCAGTTTTCCACGCTTCCTTGAAGATCAGAAGATTAAATACTTTGGGCATGTAGTTGTTTATAACCTTTATAGACAAAGAAAGTTCAAAAAGAGACCTGAAAACCTGCACCAGGACATGGCATCTTAGTAAGCCTCTGTTGAACCATAATGTGAAGCAGAAACAAAACATCATAAGAAGAATCTAAAACCTCAACTATTTGTCTCTTCCCACAGGCAACTGCAATAGTTGACAAAAGCAAATCATGCAACATAATTTACTTAGACTTTCAAAAGCCTTGATACATTCCCACGATGAAAATAAATTCTAAAAAACTGGATCTCAAGTTGTTTAACCGGTAGGAGACAAAAGCACTGATAAGAGGAGACTGCTCCACATGGAGTGAGGTCATCAGTGGAGTCCCTTAGGGGTTTGTCCTTGGAATGTTACTTTTTCTGATTTCAATTTAGTTAGTAAACTTGTGAAATTTGATACTGAAATTGGAGCAATGCTAGACACTGAGGATGAACAATTCAGAAAGACTTGGACAAGCTTCAGAACTAGGCAAACACTTAGGAAAATGCATTTAAATGTAGAAAAGTGAAGATTGCTACATGTGGGCAAAAGAAACATTAATTATAAATACAAGATGGAAGACACTGATCTAAAGGAAGCAACAACTGAAAAGAAATTAAGGGTTTATGTTGATACAATTTTTTCATCATCTAAGCAATGCACAGAAGCTATTAAAAAAGGCAAATAAAATGTTAGGTTATATTTCATAAAAACTGTTGTTATAAATCAAGGGACGTTATGCTCAGACTATATAATGTACAAGTCAGACCGCACCTGAAGTATTGTGTGCAATTCTGGTCATCATGGTACAAAAAAATAAACACATAAATAAAATAAAAGCCATAACAGTACACAAAGCTGTGCAGAGGAAAGCAACCGAGTGCATCCCAGGACTTAGGGACATGTTGAACTCTGACAGACTCAGAGAATTAAACAAACAGTTAGAAGTATCTGGATGAGCTATCAAGACAGCTTACTTATTAGCTAAACAGATGAGCCATGATGGACTGAATGGTCTCCTCTCATTTTTCAAATTTTTTATGTTCTTATATTTTATTTAAAAAAATAACAGAATTTAAAAAAATGTTTAAAGAAAATGAAGTATATTATACAACAGTCAGAGGTTCTTTAAATATTTTCATTTTCAAAAGAACAGTGAAGACTTTGGGACTTATACATGTGAGTTTCAACTAAACAATAAGTCTTTATAAAATTGATTCAATAACAAGTAATAAAAATGTGCCGTTGTGTAATTGCATAATCCAGAATTGCCATAGCTAACTAGCCTGAATAGCCACTTACTGTGAAGCAGATAATTCAAGTGAAAACTTCTTAGTTAGCATTGGTTATTTCATGGAAAAGAGAGAGCTATAGATACTGACTGTTAAAAATAGATAAGAAGAAAAAGTTGCAGAAACACAGCTCTAGAAAAGATATTTAAACTATCAATGTATTCTCATCCACCACCCTGTCTGGTGTTATTTACCCTTCTACTATCAAATATTTAAATATGTTTCTGCTGTTTATGATCATCTTTGCAATCACCATGTTTGAATACATACAGCGCTAGAGGGATAAAGCCTCCTGTAAATGCTATTTAACATAATACTAGAGAATTTGAGAAGTCATAGGGATACGGGCAAGATCTCATCAAAACCTCTTTGTGCAAGATGTTCAAGAAGTACCCATTAAAGTTTTACCTTGTATCTTCCTCCATATATCAGAACCAAGTAATGTTTATATTAATAAATATGCAAAGTTTTCATTCCCTTTAAACATAAACTTCAATTTACATCTGAGGCTGAAAGGTAACGGTACCTGTTGGAGGACACCAGTGCAAAAATATTTTAATTAAATGCATGTTATATTTAGCCTAGAATTGGGCTAATGAAAATCAGAATTTACTTGTGAGGTTAATGTACTCATGTTGATTACAGATGGTGACTGATCAATCTACATTTTCTAAATTAGAAGTTTAAAACCCAGAAAGAAAGTAACTTCTGTCAATAGGTGGACGCTTGAGGGCGCTGTTATCCCGTGAAACCCAATGGACAGATGCAGACACCGGTTTAAAAGCACTAAGAAATAATTTAACTTTCTTCTTCAAAGTGCCCCATAGCACCTCCACCACCATAAACACAATTATAAACAATAATACCCTTCCTCCCCAATCCAGCTCAGCTTGGTGGGTTTCCCATAGTCCTTTATATAGTCCTTGACCCAGAAGTGCTTCTCCTCTTCTGTTCACGTGACTTGTCAGCACTTCCGGGTCAGATGGAGAATTACATTTTTCTTCAGCCCGGAAGTACTTCTGTTCCTCCGTCCCCATGACTTGGGAGAGTATTTTCTCTTTTTCAGTCAATGGTTGAGGTGAGATTTTCAGCATAAAATTACCAAAAGAAACTAATAGTTAAGCAGGATGGAGCAGTGATGGCAGCAATACTTATGGTGAAAGTGTAGCACTGGTAAAGTGCTGGAGCAATTATGTGTGTCTGATTAAAGCAGAAAACTTTGGAGAATCTAAGAGTGGGGATCTCTACCTTCCAGAATAATATGCCAAGAGGTAAGAGTTGGTTTCTCGCTATCTGTGCCAAGTATGTATGGAAACTGACAGGGAAAATTTGGCCAAAGAGCTCTAAGGGCATACACAGCAGCAGGGGCCAATAGAAATCTCAAAATGCTTCTTCTTAGCTGCAAACAGTTCTGTGCAAAATACCACCATACAGTACACAACTGAACCTGAGAGAAAGGAGGCAATAAAATTCAGCATCAAGTTTATCGTTCTCTCTTTGATGTTATTAAAATACATGATAAATACAGTACATAATATCTCACAAATTTTACCATTTTTATTAAGAAAAGACTTTTCACATGAGTGAAAATGCAGCTTTTTAGTAATTTGCTGTCTATCAAGCATCAACTTATTGAAACACACAGGCATTTTCTTGTATCCTGTCATTTGAGAGAAAAGCTCCATATATGCACTCGCTTCATATGTTGTATTTGTCAGATCAAGTACCTGTTGTTCTTCTTTCATTTATAAAGAATGTATGTCTAGCGGAACTGAAAGAGTTGTAATAGATTGACAACCAATCTATGGCATTGCAATCACTGATGCCAACGTTAAGTACAAGCTCCCTGAAATCTTAGAAAAATATGCAAGTCAACATAATTTCTAAATGGATTGCAAGGGTAATGAAAATTTTTTAAATGCTACTTAGTTTGGCTCTGGCTCCCTCCTACCATTAATTAAATTAAGATGGGTGGAAAAAGTTTGTTAATTTTATATAATTTGACATAAGATATTGATTTATACACCTGTTTTGTCTAGGTAGAGTAATATTTTACTCTACTTTCCTCTTTTGTATTATTAATATGTAGCCTTTGTCAGAATGCCTCAAATCTCACAGACTTACCACTGTTTATAAGGTATTATAGTATATAACTTCTCCCCACCTTCCCTTCTACAGTTATAACCTCAGGCAATTAGGTGTAGTAAAAGACACGCTGGAGTTAAGTTACACTTTACGTAATGTATTATTGATAATATTTATAAATAATAACAATATGCAAAGTACATTTGAATATTGGCAACCATACAACCTAATAAATGGTGATGTGTAGTTTCAGGTGGCACACAGACTTGTTAGTTACTTAAAATGTCTCTGGTTAAGGCATCATTTTATGGCGCATGCCTGTCTCAATATGGCTGCCGAGCTGTGCTCTTCATTGTGTTGGCCTTTTCAGTTCATGGTGTGAGATGGTCTTTCATCAGTTTGGTAAGAGAGAGAGAGAGGGAGGTAAAGCAAGCAAATTTTATAGGTTTTCTGTCCAACCCCTACAGCCAATAGGGCGTCATGGTACTTAAAGGCTTCTGATACAAGCCAGTTCCAAACAGCCATACTTCAGACCAATGGGGGGATAGGATAGAACACCTTCACACCTGTCCTCCAAACCAAATGTTAAGGTAATGCTTGGCAGTTAGGCAGCCTGGCTTTCCTGTGGGGGTTGACTGAGAGACTTCAGCAGAGAAATATTAGCCAAACTTGTTTGAGGCACTTCCCCCAACCCTGTCATAAAATTACAAAGAGACTCATTCCTAAAAGGGGGGAAGGGGTTCTTAAACCATCAAACCATTATCGATAATGTAGCACTAATATTACATTGTTTTGTCTAAGGTACAAATAAAGATATACAAAATATTTATCAACTTGTATGCAAAATTTCACATCACAACAACACCATTTAATTGTTATGTTGTGTTTGCAAAATGTGGGATTATGTGCATAGCTTAATTGAAATTCTGGAGTTGTGAAACCTGATCATGGTAGAAGGCTATAAATGATGGGGTTTTTTTTGTTTTTTTTTTTATTTTATTATTATTAGTTTTTAATTTACATTATGTATGTGAAACAACATAAGGGTCATCAGAATTTGAAATCTGACTTCACAGGCCTAAACAAAACTCTAAATCAAATCAGTTCAGTAATAGTTAACTAAGCAGTTCAGACAAACACATGAGGGAGCCCTGCAGATGATACCAGCCAGAGAAGGCAAGGAAGGCAATTTCCAGAGGCCACAACCTGGGAGGGCCCATGGGAGCCAAACCCCCCATTTACATAGGTACTCATTGCAACAACAAATCTACAGGAATTCTTCTTGAAGCATACCATTGACACACTACAGAGTGGCAGTTACTTTTTTAGTAACGTTAAATTTGAGCCAATTTCACAAATCATGAGGAGCATTTATATGTCTGGAAGCAAAAGATAGGTTGACTTGGTTTGTTCAGGCAATTCAACTTTTTTTTATTTGGTTTTAGTCTCATTGGACCCAATTGCAGTCAGTGCGGGGCCAAAACCAGCAGCTTTAATTGGGCCACATGGTTAGGGGTTAGCAGTGAGACTGGGGTGTAAGAAGTCAAAAATTAGTCCCTCAGCAGTCCTGATTGTTCTTATCACTTTTGCCCCTGTTGAGAGAAGTATCCATCTCTGAAAGCTGATTAAACCTTCCTTGAGAGCTACAATATACCAGAAGCGGCTTTCAGCCCAAGTTCAAAAGTGTGCAGTGTTTGCTTTTTCATTTTTTTCAGATTTTTTAAATTCACTTTATTCTATTATTGTTTTTCTATTTTCTTTACAATTGCTGTATGTAATTGTAATATTTTATTTAAAATTAAAGGATTTGTGTTTATTAAATCCTCCTTGTGAATTTTATTAATTTACACTTTGCGCTAAAATAATAAATTATGCCTTGTTGAGACTCGGGGGAGAGTGAGTTGGAGGGCCCAATGGAATTTTTTGACTTGGGCCCCCAGAGCCCGTAGAAACGCCTCTGATACCAACATTGGCTCTTGTCTAGAGTCAAAAAATAACAGGGACAGGTTCTAGCATACCCTAGTGGAATAAATGAATTGTGAACACTGATACATGATAGGTTAAAAATAAGATGCAATTTTTATATGTTGTGTGTATGTTTTTCTCTTATTTACCCATTGTGATAAGAGGTCCATTGATTGGGGTGTTTGGCTGATCGTATATTCACATGCAAATGTGAGCAAGTCAGTCAAGTGCTTCATTCACACCTTAGAGCAGGTGGAGGACAGCACCTGCACCCAATTGGTTCTATAAAGAGAGCCTGCGCAGCAGAATCAAGGGAAAAAAAGGGAAAAGAAAAAGATGAGAAGGATGAACGGAGGTTAAGCAAAGATGGACAAAAAGGCAGGATCGAAGAGGAACCTCTGCAACTGAAATGAAAGCAGGCAGTCAGGAAATCGGCCCTAATAGTAGCACATACTTGGCACTTGAGGGGCAGAGGTCGCTCCTCTTAAGTGATTTGGGGAGTAGAAGTGACCAACCACTCCAGCATGGCTCCTGCGTAAGGCTGATGAGTGTCAAAAGGAGTCGGAGGGGCAAGGCTCGGTGTGACTCCCCACTGAATGCTGAGGGACTGGCAATGGGAAACCAAGCTGTATTATGGTTGACTGTGCCTGCTGATGAATGTCTCCTCTGGCTACAGAGATCCTGTCAAGTGTAAGTGGAGGGGATGTCAGTTTTTAAAAAGGAAGCACTGTAGGTCAAATTTTTTTTAAAAAAGACAGACTCTACTGAGAATTTTAACCTCTTTGTTAATGGATTTATTTATTGGAAATTTTAACCACCACCATTACAAGGTTTTATGGATTATTTATTTATTAACTTAATTGAAGAAATGTACTTTTGAACGCTTTGGTTTTTTATATAAAAGCAATCCAACACTTTGCACCAACCCATTGCTGACTAAGTGTGTCCTCATTTGCCCAGCTCATCCTCAGGTACGTTATTGATGGTTCATGACTAAGGGGCCCCTGGAAGCAACAAGGGATCATGGAGTTGACTCAGACTGTCACATCAGCATACTGCATAAGAACAGGTAACAAATAACAATGATGAGGTTACAATTGTATGCTATTATCATGCATTAAAGACATTTAAACCATTTTCACTGGATGGCACATTACTCCTTACATACTTTAAAAAGCAAAGCAATATATTATCAACAATATAATTGCAGTGAACAAGGGAGACATGCTCATAACAAAGCAATTGAGCAAAAAGTATGAGAACATGGAATTACTTCTATTAACATACATATACGTAGAATGTAAAATGAATGCTTTTTCCAATTTTATTTTATGATAAGTGTTGTAAATTGTTTTTTTTGACCATGTTATAAAATATTATAATCTGGTGAATTGGACAGGCAATTATACAGCAGATACATTTCAAAGTTGTTGAATCTTGGTTATATCTTTAGTATTAACACAATTCAGCATGAACTAGTACGATCAAAGGCAAAACCTCCAACAGGCTTGGCAAGGTTAACATAAATAGGGAGGTGCAAGTAATAACAAGAAAAGAAAAAGAAACACTATGAAAGTGAGTCTTTTTATAACCCAGATGAGAACAGGCACCGTAGTGTCTTCGGACATATGGGTCTAATATAGTGGCCTAACCTGATGGCAGTACTTAAAAAACTAACATACTTAATGTGTTACTATAGTCCATTACTCATTTACAACTGCTTAATATCAAAACATACAAAAATCTAAAATTTAGCTATCTTATTTCAGAAACTGATAAGGTCTTTTCATCTGAATAACTAAAAAAAGTAGTTCCCACTGACTTTTCTTTAAAAAATTCTACTCTGCCTTCCACGTCACTTCATTTGTCACTGTGTTTCATTTGGCTCTGTCTCAATCTATATATTTCAACTAAATCTTCATCTTTTATATAACACGATAATTTGCATTTAATCTCCAAGATATACCTTTACTGAACAGAGATTAATTTACTACTTAGATTAAGATCACTTCCACAATATCTGTAATCCCAGTTCAGAAAAAAAGTGATTGAAACATGATTATGGAATCCATTTTTTGTAGCATTAAACAAACAGATCCAGTGCTGAAAGAAATATTGTTTTAATTTGCAGTGCTATTGTCAGCTATATAAGAACTATTCACTTTGATCATCAGCTGCCTGGATAATCTTAATGGTGTTCAACTTACAGGTGGTGTTTCATTGAATTTGGCTAGTTTTTTTAATCTTATGCTTTTTCTCATTTGTGTTTAGCTGTAGAAATTAGATATTGAAATTGAATTTCAGTTTGAGAGATGGTATTAGAAAAAAGGTTTTGCCAGAAGGTACAATTATTGCAAGATATGGCATCTTGATGATAATGGTTTGACAAGCTCATAGTGAATGCTGAATGTCCACTCTTGTTTCTCCTGGAATGTAGAAAAATCTAATTTGTATGCTCCCTCAAGGCAATCATATAAAGCTACCTATAAACCTCCTAAGATTTGATTCTGTAAAGACCATAACAAACTAAATAAGACAAAATATATTACATAAGCCAAACATATACCTTTGAGCTCTCATAACAGTGAAAATTCAAAAACAGTTTATTTCTTTCCGGTAGTCCTACCATTTTCTAGAAGAACAATCTTGTACTAAAGGTTACTAAAGAAGTCTTGGCCAAATAGTGACTAATGAGTTGATATTTAGTCTGGTACAACCATGTTAAAACATCCATCCATCCATCATGCTACATCCTAACTACAGGGTCACAGGGGTCTGCTGGAACTAATCCCAGCCAACACAATTTCGGATCACCAATGCACCTAACCTGCATGTCTTTGGACTGTGGGAGGAAACCCACACAGACATGGGGAGAACATGCAAACTCCATGCAGGGAGGACCCGGGAAGTGAACCCAGGTCTCCTAACTGCGAGGCAGTAGCGCTACCACTGCGCCACCATGCCGCCCATGTTAAAACACATTGCATTAATTTATAACTTACAACAAGCACTTTTCAAATGTGTTTTTACAAAACCTTTTGCACAAAAAAACATGCATTAAACCACATGCTAAAATCCAACTTTTTTCTTAACTTGTATTTTCTAGCTGAGGAACAAAATGGGCTCCCAATTAAACATAAATGTGTCTTTTGATTTTGAGGGAGGACATACAAAGGAAAAACATTAGAAATTAGACAGGAAATAAAATGGAGTAAGACTCTTGTGAGATTAAACATTTTCTATGGCTTTGGACAACTGCTCCACAGAAGGGCATCTACAGAGAGAATGCAAGATCTTGGTCTTTTTTAGGACCAAAGCAGAATTTTCATTTTGCTTTTGTAAATATGCTTCTGACTGCTCTGAACTATTCCATGAGTCAAAACCATTATAGCAGAGTAAAAAGAGAGGTGCTATTAAATGCATGACATGCTGCTATTGAAATAATACCAAACAGACCACCTTAGAGACAGCACATAGCTTCCAGATTTGGACTTACTACTTTGTATTGATAATAAAATAACATCATATAACAGCAAGACTGTTGAGGAAAGTACTTAGTAGATAAAGAAAAGTTCTGAGTTTTCTTTACAAATGAATTCCAAAAGGACATCCATTAAATACACTGACTGGTGGAGCCCTGCAATGTGAGCAGCAAGGCTCTCCACAGTAAGACTGATGGTGATCTTCCAGTGCACCAAGGAGCCTCTGAGACCAGTCACTAATCAGGGGGAGGATGTGAAAGTGGTGCATAGCTACAAGTACCTGGTGGTTCACATAAACAACAAACTGGACTGGTCTGACAACACAGGGGCACTGTACAAGAAGAGCCTTAGTAAAATGTACTTGCTAAGGAGACTCAGGTCTTTTAATGTGTGTAGCAAGTTGCTAGTAATGTTCTACCAGTCCATAGTGGCCAGTGTGATGTTCTATGCTGCAGTCTTCTGTGGAAGCAACCTGAGCTCAAAAGAAGCACAATGCCTGAAAAAACTTATCAGGAAAGTCTGATCCATCTCCTAGTCACACTGGGAGCTGTTCTGGAAAAGAGGATGATGGCAAAATTGGTTGCCACCATGAAAAATCTCCTCCATCCTCTCCAGGAGGTGCTCTCTTGGAGCACTTTTAGCCACAGGGTAATTCCACCACAAGCGCCTCTGTGGGTCATTTCTGCCCACTGCTATCAGGCAAGTCAATGCTTCCACCTGATGTACTCATTAAGTTTATTTTTATTTAAGCGTATTTACTTATCAATTGATCAGCTGTATTATTTGTCCTGTGAATCTGTATCCTTGTTTGTTTATGTTTCAGCTGCTATATGCATCTGAATTTCCCCATGGGATAAATAAAGTTAATCTAATCTAATCTAATCTAATCTAACCTAATCCATCAGATTTGTTTACATTTAATAGCTAGAAAGCATTTCAATTACAATGAGCACACAGATAAATTACACATTCTAGAAACACCCCTCTGCCATTAAGTACCATGGAAAGGTCCCAAACTAGTCCAATTATTTAAAGACTTTGGTAATGGTGTATAGAAATAAGACGCCTTAAAGGTAACTGTTATTAGAGAAATAATGTAAAATGTTATATATGACCTCATCTTCTAATTTAAATGTGCAGGTACAAATGATATCAGGATGTCCTAGTTAAACAAACAAGTAGTTTCAACTACATTTTCCCTTACCAAAGATGTAGTCATTATCACTTACAATGGTGTGGACAATTAATTTTGCATGTAACAAACAGCTTCTATAAGGGAATACAAACTAAATAAGACAAAATAGATTACATAAGCCAAACATATACCTTTGAGCTCTCATAACAGTGTAAATTCAAAAACAGTTTATTTCTTTCAGGTAGCCCTAGCATTCCACAACAAGAAAGAAAAATTGCCTTTCACATGACTTTTGGGGGTCAGAGGACAGGGTCAGCCATTGTATAGCACCCCGGAGAAATTTTCAGTTTAATGCAGCTCTGAAGCCACAGAGGCAGAACTCTGCCCTAATATATTTATATATATGTTACATAGTTTACTGTCAAATAATGCAAAGAGTACGCGACACCTTATTTGGGCTCATCAGGCATACACACTCCACTGCACCCCTCTCTGGGATAAAACCTCGGACATCAGCGTAAGAAGCGTAGCCTCTTTACACTGTGCCATGGCGTTTGGTTTGTTTATTTGACAGCCTGGAGATTGGAGCAATTACATTCATTGCATTCATAGTCTGAATCTCGATCTGATTGTATATATATGAACATAACTTAACATATTCAATTCTGATTAATCTAAATATTGCTCAGAGTTGGGGCCTAAACCCTGAGGCATCAGACCCAGGGCAGATAATAGTCCTGGACAGGGGGCCAATCCATCACAGTACTATGTATTGTGAACAGGGGGGCTGAACGCATCCCTAGAAGACACGGATGCTTCTCCCTCTTAAACACTGATACAATGGGAATAAATACAGTTTACTTCCTCTATGCTCCCTTACTTGTTGGACTGGTGCTGCTGCTCTGTCGTATGATATGCTTCTCGCGTGGCACTTCGCATACTTAAAAGCTTTGTTTCTCTCTCCTCCCTCAGACATCCTCTGCTCCTGTTGGGGGTCCCACTCCCGTTGTGCACCCCTATAATGTTTGTCTATTCTTTTAATTGAGAACTAACTACATACAGAGCTTGTTTTACTTCTGAAAGAAACATGTTTGTTTGAAGTGTTTGAATAAAATTCATGTCTCTACAATCTCCTGTGTTTCTGTGCAATTCTGTGACCCAAGCGTGACAAGATATATATATATATATATATATATATATATATATATATATATATATATATATATATATATATATATATATATATATATATATATTGTGGCTAGCGGCTGGGGGCGGTGCCCAGCTGGGACACCTGGAAGGACCGGAAGAGGGACTATGCCTCCTCCGGACCACGAGAGGGCAGCCACCCTGGTTGCTATGGGGACCACGGGAATAGAGCATGGAAGCTCAACCCTATAGGGGCCCGTGGTCACCACCAGGGGGCATCCATATGCCTGGAAAGCCCTGGACATCAGCACTTCCGCCACACCCGGAGGTGCTGGCGGAAGGAAAACCAGGGACACCCGTAGTGCTCGTGTGACACTTGCGCAACACCAGAAAGTGCCGCAGGAAGCTCATTTGAAAGCACCTGAAGCACAGAGCTCGGAGGAGAGGAGTGGTGGCGGTGAAGGAAGGCAAGAGACATAGAGGCCTGGACTGACGGTGTGTGGTGCAGGGGCACTGGGTTGTGTGCTTTGGGACATTGTAAATAGTGAAATATGAATAAACCGTGTGTGGTGTTGAAACCTTCGGTGTCTGCCTGTCTGTGTCCAGGCTGGTTACCACAATATATATACTGTATATATATATATATATATACATTCTATCCTGAAAACATTTAGGACTACAAAAAAATATGCTGTTCGATGCACACGTTTGACCAAGATAATTATTCGGGCCTTTGTCATTTTCTGAATGTTAAATAGATATTTCATATTCCCTATCAACGATAAGGTAATGATACATTTGAATACACGAGCAGTCTTCTAAGGGGTGTTATAGTTAAAGGCATTTTTAAAACAGATAAATGGTGAACTGAGGTCTTACTTCTGATCCAGTTGCTCATACTCCACGTAGAACAACAGATGTGATTTAGCATTAGTCTATAACCTGTATAGTGTATGCATTAAGTAACTGGCCATACTATTCATCTGGTGCTAGCACACACCGGAATGACAGGATATTTAATGCTGAGACCAAACTCTTTGAAGAGAAAGCACATGCTTAACTTAGGAAGTAAGAAAGAATTCTTTGAAGAGAAAACACATGGTTAAGCATCAGAGGAAATTATGATTCAAATGGTAGAACTGCTTTGTTTCTAAAATAGATAACGTGAAATGAATACAAGACATAATATATGTAGAACCGCACAAAACACAAGAAAAAGACTGACCTTTCACATCTCAGGTGCAAATGCAGTTGCTCGGTGTTTTTCTTTATTACTTTCAGCTGAATTCAGGATTCAGCTTACTGATGGACAAAAACAGCCATTCAAATTGTACACTACAGACATAAAATTAAAACATAAGCATTATGTTGAAATACCTCCACCAGGCATATAAATAAGGAAACCAGACACTAGACACCAATGGAGAAGTAGCATGGGATTATAACCCAAGATTGCCTTTAATGCTGATTGCATACTTTGCAAAAGATTAGCTTCTGTTGAAATTTTTCAGTTGAACAAAAAAAACAAACTTCTGTGCTCATCTAATAGAATTTAGAGCTGTGCTTGAGATCATTTGATTATGCTTGTTATTGTGGTGTAAAAATAAACAACAGCATTTATTGTCTTAGTTCTGAGAAACCTGATACATATTAAATTACAATTTGTCCAGTTTTAAGCAGTAAATGAATGGAAATCCAGCCAGAGCCAAATATTACATGGTATGGTTTCTTTCCTCCTGTACAATACGGTAATGCCTGAGAAAACATGGGTCTCAAACAGTTAATTCTACTGTCACAAGTGCTATGTGATGACTTGTACAAATAAATATATATGTGTCTGTGCGTGTATGTACACTGTTTAATTATTGTCAATATGAGGATAAACAAAGTTTTTCTGCATCACAGGATCAATCTCCAAGAGAGTCTTGAGTCTCTTTTGAGAATTTTTTTGCTACTTTTTTATTCTTTGTCTCTATTTTTTTACTTGTTACTGCCTTACTGATATCATGCTGTGTCTCAGGTCTATGGATGCTTTAAAATGCATCTTCGATTGTGGAGTCGAGACTTATTTCTGTTGTTTTTACAGCACTAAATGGTTTAATTCTGTTCATATAGTGCGTATAGTATATATCCGGTGTGTATATATATATATATATATATATATATATATATATATATATATATATATATATATATATATATATACATACACACACATGGGTTTTTCTTATAAGATGGTTGGGTTATATTGATTTCTCCATCCATTCATCCACCCATTTTTTACCCACTTATCTTGTTAAGGGTTGTGGGGAGGCAATGCCTATCATTAAACAATTAAACATGAGATGAGAACCGCCTCTATATGGGTTAGGATATATTCAGTTTACAGTATTAGACTTTTTCATGACATATGATTGCTACTTACAATGCATGTTATCTTATCTTCACACCAAATTAGACTACTAACATTTTTTTTCAGATCTCTGTTTCAGCATCTTTATTGCATTTTGAAAAGAGAACTTAGACAAAATAGAACCAAAGATAAATGCTTTAGGTCAACTCATCCACTCAATAAACTTTAACTTACTGAATAAAAGTTTCAGTTCTTGAATTGATTTTGCAATTTTGGCATAAAGTCCCATAGATGCATTCAACTTGCTTTGTTATATATTTTCTTTGTCCGTAAATTTCTTAATAGGTAGTATAGAATTTACTTCTGGGATATATTGTCAGAGTGAGCAATCTAGACTTTCAAAAATGAATTTGTGATTCCTGTAAGTTTAATCCCTTGAGCAATGACTATAAAATGACATTTTCTTCTCCGTGATAGCTGCATTATAATCACTACAGTGGAGCTTAACCTAGTGTCAGAATGCTTTCTAGCTATAGGGCAATAATTTAAAAAAGATTTCCCTTTTTAACACAGTGACCATCTTTTCTACAGTGTTTCTCACATCTCATAAGTTCTTTGTAATATAATGTGAGAGCATGTGAAAACAGTCATCACCTTACAATATCTGACAACATAGCCTTTACTTTCCTCAGTTCAACTCTAATATGCACTGATGTTTTGTAGGACAGCTATGTTGTCCTAAATATAATTATAATTATATTAAATATTTAATTAATATATAATTATTTAATTTTTTAATATTTACTTATTTATTTTTTTATTTATTTAATATTAAATATTATTTTTTTAATTTTTTAATATTTAATTAATATATAATTATTATTAAATATAATTATAATTATAATTGTCTAACTACAACAGTTTAGCATCTACACACACACACACACAACTGGCCTCAGACGGAATCTTCTATTTCACCTCATTTTCAACAACATAATTCTCTGAAGATCAACAATTTTCACCTACAACCTTATGTGAAAGAAACTAGAAACACAGAAGAAAATAATACTTTATTTGTTCCTTGTGCCTTTTCTAAATGAAGACCAGGAAAGGAATCTGGCTGTTTCAGCAATGCAGGCGGGGGCTCAAGGCTAGATCACCTCCGTTGGCTCAGGCAAGCATCACCATCCAGAACCACTTCAACCCTTTCCACTTCCCCACCATGACGTCAGTCTTTGGTGATGTATTGTACACAGCCTCAATATTTCTTGCCCTAAACATAAATCGTTTGTTTCTTGTTTTCCTGGTGTAGGTGTATGAGATATTGCGAGAAGAACACTCACAGTCTCTGAGAAGCACCAATACAGGGTTGTTGGGATCAGCATACTATATGTGGGAGTAAACAACATTTGAGATCAACAGTCAGAGGTTTTAAATATGTAATTCATAGCACAAATTCAAGCCATGAAAGAGAGAACCCTGACTGCGAGAATCACTATTCTTGGGCATCTGCCTCTGGCTAGAAGGTTGGATGAATCCTATAGACATCTGCTGGCCTTGAGCAACTGGCTAAGAGGCTTCCGCAAGAGACAAAGCATCAGCTTTGTGGACAACTGGGATAGTCTTCCCTGACTATGTAACTTTAGTCCTAATGTTTTTCATAATGTCTTAATAGGATTTGATAATTCTGTAGTGAGTTCATGTTCAGATATGCATTGTATTTATAATAACTAACCATATTATAACTAAAAAAACAGAAAAATTGGCATAAATGTAAATAATTAAATTAAAATTTCACCTTTAGATGTGCACCATATTAGAACTATAACAACAAATTTTAGATTAAGTAAAAAATCTTCACTTATGCGGTATTAACACAAATAACTTAATTACTGTTTCAAGCTGTCGTAGCACTCTGATTCAGCTCTGCTCTTCCAAGACCTTAAATGTGGCTTTACTAAATTTAGAGTGTTAACATAGCAAGACTTTTTACATTAACACTCTTATCAGTGATAGTAAAATCGATTTTCTTACACTAAGTGAAACATGGTGTGTTTCAGGTGGTGCGGCAGTGTTAATTTTACCAGCTCCTCCAAATTACAGCCTTGCTCATTCAGTTCGCCAATACAAAAAAGGTAGCGGTATATACAGTATTTAATTGAGCCGATTAAACTGTAAAGATGCAGGTTTTCACACTTTCACATCTTTTGAGTATCTTGCCGTTTTTATTCAAGGAGTCTCCCAGTCTCTCATATTGACTGTTTATAGGCCTCCAAAATATAATGCATCTTTTACTCAGGAATTATCATACTTAGTATCTATAATAATATCTATGACAGGTTCCTAATTGTAGGTAATTTTAAGGTTCATGTGGATAACCAGTGTGACCCTAAATCTAGAGAATTCATGAACTTACTGCACTCCTTTGATCTCAGTCAGCACATCAACCAGCCCACATATACAAAAGAATTAAAAGTTGGCATGAGGCAGGTTGTAGATATCGGTATATCAGACCATTTTTGTATATTATTTAATGTAGAAATATTTATAACAGCAACTAATGAGAAGTGTATTGTTAAAAAACATTAATACATCTGCAGCTTCAATGTTTGCTAATATTCTAAATGATTAGTCCAATTGTAGTGCTTACCTCACTAACAGTGTTAATAGTGAGGTGGAAATTTTTTATGCTAAGGTGAGAGGTGCAGCTGACATAGTGGCCACTGAAAAGACAGTCAAGAAATCCTCCAACACTATTATACCTTGGAAGGCACAAAGAGTGTCTGATTTAAAGAGAACATGCTAGAGAGCGGAGCATAAATAGACAAAAACTAAGCTGATGGTCCAGTGCAGATTATTGGTAAATTTAAAATCCATTTATCCTATTTCTAGTGGTTACTATCAGGGACAAGCCAGAAGCCAGATCAAGTCTAATCTTAATTAAGACTTGCAACTAGTAAAACAAATTCAGGAGCAAAAAGAAAAACAGAAAACACGGCGCTTCTGTAAGCTTAAAGAAACAGGATAATGAAATGTATCACGCAGTCAGTAAAGAAAAAAAAACATCAGTCAAAACAGTATATATTCATGTTATATTTTAGAACAAAGGGTTTAAATCCTTACTTGTGTGAATAAAAAATGTAGTGTTAATTCTTCTTATGTTTTCTATAAAGAAAGTGCAGTTATGTGGTATTGTAACTTAAAAGTTAAGATGCTTTAATACCTATGAGTAGTTTTTCTTTTCTATCAATATTTCACTTAAAAGGGATCAGCTATAAATTTGTCCTCTCTAGCCTTGACTCCTTACTTTTTTAAATTAAACACAAAATGTAACATTTTGCTTTCCTTGTCATTACAATATTAGATTGCAGAGGTCAGGAGTTTATCATCTAGAACCAGGTTTAAGGTTGGAATTAACCTTGCATGGACTGTGAGTTCATCGCAGATCACCGTAACTCACACATTCTCACTCAGTAATACTGTGGCTGGTATAAAGTCACTAATCTAATTAACCAGAAAACCCAATGGAACCCTACAGAGTGTGAGGGATGGCCGGCCAAAAATTCCGGCCCACACCTTCAGGCCACCAGATGGAGCCCTCCCAGCAGCATGGAAGTTCCCCGAATTCCAGCAGGGCCTTATGGACCTTGTAGTTTTTATAAACAGCCGTGCTGGATACCATGGGGACCACCAGGAGCCGCTGTAGGGAGGCTTGCGGACTGCTACGTGCCCTATAACCCGGATGTGCGTACTGATCACATGACCGGAAGGAACGACATTGCTTCCGGGATGAAGAAAAAGACTTTTAACCTGACCCGGAAGGGATAACGAATCATGGATTGTAGGTTTGGAACCGCTTCCGGGTCAGGGGATATAAAAAGACTTTGGGAAAGCCCAGACGCTGAGCTGAGCTGGGAGGAAGGGTGGCTAAGTGTCTGGGAGAGGAGAATTGAGCATTGTGTATTGATTATTGATTATTGAGTATTGTATGTGTAGTGTGGAGTGGAGGGTGCTTGGTGCACAATATTATTATAAAATAAATAAGTATTTCATTTTTACCTAGTGTTTGGCGTGGTACCTGAGGGTTCAAGAGGTCGATAGGGGCCTCTACTGCTACAAGAGGTACAAAAATAATATGGGAATTCTACCCAGTATATGAACACAGAGCTCAGAAACGGTCATATTATTTTTTTCTAACATCCCAAAAACAAATTTTACATTAATTGGTGACTCTATACTGGCCTAATGTGAGTGAGCATCAGTAAAGATGTGTATCCTTTTGTTACCAGTGATGAATTGCTGTCCCTTCCAGGTTTCATTCCTCTTTTGCACCTTAATCTGTACTCCCAACCCAGGATTTGCCATTAGCAGGTTCTAAAAATGAAGAAAAAAAATAGATGTGAACATTGTGACAGGAAAAGATCATCGCGGAACAGAAACAACAAAGGTCAAAGAGTTGCATAGTCTTGCTGTAGTCAGAAGATATGAAGTTCCTAGTAGGCTATATGGACTAGGCAGTGATGAAAAGAATTCTGTGGGGATTTGGCATTTAAATATTTTGTAATTTTGTAGAACAATGCTAAAAATTATTCTGTATTGGACATGAAACCAGTGTATCATTGCATTTGGTGGATAGGCAGGGTTGCAGCATAACAAAATTGAAGAAAGATTTTAGACTGACAAGTTTCTTGAGTGAGACAGGGATCCACTAAATAATATAATTACCCTGGATAATTACATGCTCACTTCTATGGAAGTAGCCACTTAGAAAACAGTGTGAGCCTAGTGTAGGTGCACACGATGTATTTTGATATTAACTCTGTGGGAAAGGCACTTTAAGAGGTTTCCCAGCTACCTGGCTCTTAAAGTTGATTATATTGTCAGTGAAGTAGTGCTTTCTGTTATGGAGGACAGTTTGACATGGCAGACTTTGGAAAATAGATTTATTATCTAACTAAAAACAGATTTCTAAAATGTCTCATTAAATACCTATGAATCATGAGCACATAGTGTATGCAGTCAATGGCCCTCATGCAAGAGAAGTGTTTGGGGGTTGCAAGTGGGGCGACCACCCCAGGCCCCGATTTTGAGGTCCGCGTGTCCCATTTGAGCGGATTTGGAGTTTTATTCTCCAGTATATATATATATATTTGAGATGCTTCTAAGAGGAACTCTTTTAAAATCCCTCTTCAAGTTCAAACTCCATACATGTACGTCTTTGAAAACTTTCCATAGTCTGAATATTAATGCACAAAAATATGTATTGCTAATGATAACCGGCTGATATGACTATGACATCCTGCATATTGAGACTCAGAGTATACTTGCAATTTGGGTACTTTTATAGAAGAGGCCCTGCTAATTTCCTCTTGACACCACATCGCATTTCGCACTATTGTGGTATTGTCATGAATTATGAATTGCACTTTTTAAATAGATTATATTGTTATGTTTTGATAAAATACGCATTTTATCTTGCAAAAATGTAGCTGAATACTGTAATGAGAAAATCCAGTGTACATTAACATTATTTTTATAAAATTTGTGCGCAAGTTTATACAGTCCACACACACCGGTAACAGTGTTTGACATAACCAGCCCCACATGGGGTTGGTCAGCCCTAGGACCCACACACCCCTAAGGCCGCCTCTGCCTTCATGGGCCTAATAGTCTCAAGGGAAAATGTTTGTGAACTTGTGATAGAGCACTGAATACATTCACAATTAACTCTCCAGCATCACTAATAGCAATGAACTGTGAGAGAGAAATCACAGATGATTTGTAATTTATAATTAGAATTTCTGTGGAAGAATAAATGTCAGTAAAGTGGCAAGTAGAGCTGTTCTACACATTATGAAGGGCAGGTAACATACGATATACCAAAGATGTCTAGCACTTTAATTAGAAACACAGAGCAACAGGAATACATGAGGAAGTTAGAGGAAGCTCTAGTGAGTTGGCAAAACAACTTAAAATGTGGTTCCTAATCTCAGAATAGATTCTAGGGACTGTCTTGTAAGTAACTGTTGGGCAGGTATATAAACATAGGAACCAACTAGCACAAGCTTGGACTGATTTCGGATAGTTGGCAAATCACATACAGTACATGGGCTCACAATTCATTCTTTCACCTGGTAAAAATGTTCACAGACGATATCATTGTAAAGAGCAGTCAGAACCCTACTGGCATCAAAGTCCATGAAGGACTTGAGATGCACCACAGCACCACTTCAGTCCATAATGGGCAAACAAGGGATTGCTCTATCTATCCCATATTACAAGGAGGATTTAAAAAAAGGAGTGCAACAATGGAAGTGCAGTATGCTTAAGACATCTGCAAAAGTAGGACTCTGAGCTCATGAATGTAAAAGGATCTCTTAACTCTACAAATGTATTTTTCTGTTACAGACAACACAATGCAATACAATGCAATTTATTTTTATATAGCCCAAAATCACACAAGAAGTGCCTCAAGGGGCTTTAACAGGCCCTGCCTTTTGACAGCCCCCCAGCCTTGACTCTCTAAGAAGAGAAGGAAAAACTCACCAAAAAAAAACCCTTGTAGGGAAAAGAAATGGAAGAAACCTTGGGAAAGGCAGTTCAAAGAGTGTTAAAAAAGAGGGTAAATACAAGTAATCCTCAATACAATACAATAGTGCAACAGAAATATTACAAGTACACAGCAGAATTCAACAGTAGATATCACAAAATACGATTTGGATTTATTCAGAGTCCTGGAGACCTTGGCCATCAAGCTGCCTCCCCCTACTGGCCATTCCACAGCTAAGTCACCCAATCCGATGAAAGAACCCCTCTGCCCAATGATTCCTGCAATCCTCCATCAGAGATAACTTTACCTTAGGCGGCAAAACAACTTGGCAGTTGGGCAATGGCACCAAGTGACTAGTACCGAGAAGAGAAACAGAATAGGTGAGGGTTAGTAACAAATTATAACTACAGTGGTGTGAAAAACTATTTGCCCCCTTCCTGATTTCTTATTCTTTTGCATGTTTGTCACACAAAATGTTTCTGATCATCAAACACATTTAACCATTAGTCAAATATAACACAAGTAAACACAAAATGCAGTTTTTAAATGATGGTGTTTATTATTTAGGGAGAAAAAAAATCCAAACCTACATGGCCCTGTGTGAAAAAGTAATTGCCCCCTTGTTAAAAAATAACCTAACTGTGGTGTATCACACCTGAGTTCAATTTCTGTAGCCACCCCCAGGCCTGATTACTGCCACACCTGTTTCAATCAAGAAATCACTTAAATAGGAGCTGCCTGACACAGAGAAGTAGACCAAAAGCACCTCAAAAGCTAGACATCATGCCAAGATCCAAAGAAATTCAGGAACAAATGAGAACAGAAGTAATTGAGATCTATCAGTCTGGTAAAGGTTATAAAGCCATTTCTAAAGCTTTGGGACTCCAGCGAACCACAGTGAGAGCCATTATCCACAAATGGCAAAAACATGGAACAGTGGTGAACCTTCCCAGGAGTGGCCGGCCGACCAAAATTACCCCAAGAGCGCAGAGACGACTCATCCGAGAGGTCACAAAAGACCCCAGGACAACGTCTAAAGAACTGCAGGCCTCACTTGCCTCAATTAAGGTCAGTGTTCACGACTCCACCATAGGAAAGAGACTGGGCAAAAACGGCCTGCATGGCAGATTTCCAAGACGCAAACCACTGTTAAGCAAAAAGAACATTAGGGCTCGTCTCAATTTTGCTAAGAAACATCTCAATGATTGCCAAGACTTTTGGGAAAATACCTTGTGGACTGATGAGTCAAAAGTTGAACTTTTTGGAAGGCAAATGTCCCGTTACATCTGGCGTAAAAGGAACACAGCATTTCAGAAAAAGAACATCATACCAACAGTAAAATATGGTGGTGGTAGTGTGATGGTCTGGGGTTGTTTTGCTGCTTCAGGACCTGGAAGGCTTGCTGTGATAGATGGAACCATGAATTCTACTGTCTACCAAAAAATCCTGAAGGAGAATGTCCGGCCATCTGTTCGTCAACTCAAGCTGAAGCGATCTTGGGTGCTGCAACAGGACAATGACCCAAAACACACCAGCAAATCCACCTCTGAATGGCTGAAGAAAAACAAAATGAAGACTTTGGAGTGGCCTAGTCAAAGTCCTGACCTGAATCCAATTGAGATGCTATGGCATGACCTTAAAAAGGCGGTTCATGCTAGAAAACCCTCAAATAAAGCTGAATTACAACAATTTTGCAAAGATGAATGGGCCAAAATTCCTCCAGAGCGCTGTAAAAGACTCATTGCAAGTTATCGCAAACGCTTGATTGCAGTTATTGCTGCTAAGGGTGGCCCAACCAGTTATTAGGTTCAGGGGGCAATTACTTTTTCACACAGGGCCATGTAGGTTTGGATTTTTTTTTCTCCCTAAATAATAAAAACCACCATTTACAAACTGCATTTTGTGTTTACTTGTGTTATATTTGACTAATGGTTAAATGTGTTTGATGATCAGAAACATTTTGTGTGACAAACATGCAAAAGAATAAGAAATCAGGAAGGGGGCAAATAGTTTTTCACACCACTGTATCATATTACTTATGTTTTAGTGCTAATGATTAACAACAGAAATACAGTATGTACAGTTAATTAGCAGCTCTAGTCAGGATATGCTAAACTGAAGTGGTGAGTCTTCAGCCGGGATTTAAAAGCTGAGACCGAAGGGGCATCTCTTATTGTAGCAGGCAGACCATTCCACAGTTTAGGAGCCCTGTAACTAAAAGCTCGACCTCCCACTGTTATTTTATTAATGCTTGTAATCATAAGCATCTTGAGATCTTAATGTATGTTCTGGTTTGTAAGTCATGATAAGTTCAGACAAGTAAGCTGGACCTTGGCCATTTAAGGCTTTATATGTTAAAAGGAGGATTTTGAAATCTGGCCTAAACTTAACAATGAGCCAGTGTAAGGATTTGAGAACTGGAGTTACGTGTTCGTATTTTCTTGTTCTTGTAATAATTCTTGCAGCAGCATTTTGGATTAACTGGAAGCTGTATAAAGAACAATTTGAACATCCAGTGAATACCACATTGTGGTAATCAATCCTACTAGAAATAAATGCATGAATCAATTTCTCAGAATCCTGCATATTTAGAAAATGCCTTAATTTCCCAACTTTTTTAAGATGTAAGAAACATGATTTAGACAACTTTGTAATGTGCACTTTAAATGCTAAAATCAAAGATAACTCCTAGATTGTGGGCTGATTCATTAAAATTAATGGTGATTCCAACTGAGATAAATGATGACAAAATATTTTGCAATCAGCGTCATTCCCTACAATAATTAACATCTCTGTTTTATCTGTGTTTAAAGATAGGTAGTTCTCATTCATCCACTCATTTAATTCACTAACACAACTAATTTAAGACAACATCGGAGAAACTTCATTTGGTCTAAAAGAAAGGTATAACTGGGTGTCATCTGCATACGAGTGAAAATTAACATTATGTTTTCTAGTGATAGGTCCCAGTGGAAGCATGTAAAGTGAAAACAGTAAAGGTCCCTGTACTGAGCCCTGTAGGACACCATATCCTAGTTCTGTGTATAATGATGGAGTACTGTCAGCAAATTTCTGTACATACTGGAATCAATTTGATAAATAAGTACTAAACCAGGCAAGGACGGTGCCTGTAAGCCCAACATTTTCGAGCCTGTGCAGTAAAATAGAATGGTCAATGGTGTCAAACACTGTGCTTAAGTCTAACAACATAATTATAGTGGAGTTTCCTTCATCAGAGGATATCAGAATGTTGTTTACAATACGCATTAGTGTTGTTTCAGTACAATGACCCGTGAGGAAACCAGACTAGAATTTCTCAAATAAATTGTGACGCGTAAGGTATGACTGAAGCTGATTGACGACTATTTTTTCTAGTATTTTAGAGAGAAAGGGTAAATTTGAAATAGCTCTATAATTATTAAGTATATGTGGGTCTAGGTCGGACTTTTTAAGTAACAGTTTGATGACTGACACTTTTAGTGCATCAGGTTCTGCTAAGCTAGTATGCGGTTTACACTGTGATGCTGAGATCTGGGATCTGTGGGGAATAGCCTGGACACAGACAGGTGGACACCGATGGTTCAAGCACCAATACACGTTTTATTATACATTTCTATAATATTTACAATGATCAAAACACACACAACCCACAGCTCCCGCACCAATCACCCTTTCGTCCAGGCCTTCCTCAATAATGCCTCTTCTCTCTGACCACCTCCACTCCTCTCCTCCAGGCTTCATCCTCTTCCACCTGACTCCAGCTGCCGAATGGAGGGAGGCGGCCCCTTTTATGCTCACCCAGACATGCTCCAGGTGCCTCCTGACAAACTTCCGCTGGTACTTCCAACACACTTCCAAGCACTCCGGGTGTCCCTGGTCTTCTTCCCCACAGCACTTCCGGGTGTGGTGGAAGTACTGAGGGCCAGGGCTCCTCAGCCATCAGGGCACCCCCTGGTGGTGACCACGGGCCCCTATAGGGTTGAGCTTCCAAGCTCCTTTCCTGTGGTCCCCATAGCCACCAGGGCGGTCGCCCCCTCGTGGTCCGGAGGAGGCATAGTCCCTCTTCCGGTCCTTCCGGGCGTCCCGGCTGGGTACCACCCCCAGTTGCTTGCCACAGATCTTATATTTTTAATTTTCTCAATAAAGAAGTTACATGACTGGCATTCATTTCACTGAAAGTGGCCTTTCTGTTAACAGTTCTGCTACTGAATCTATAATATGCTATCGAATCTATAACATGAACCACTGAAATCCTACTCTGCTGGCCCCTTGAGCAAGGCCTTTAACCTATAATTGCTCCAGAGGCACTGTACAATGGATGACCCCAAGGTTGTACAGAAAAAAAAATCCTAATACAAAAAATTGTATAAGGCAAATAAATTATACAGTATGAACCATGAATACATGTCAAAAGATAAGTAGTTAAAAGAAGTATTTCATGTTTACAATTAAAAATAAGTGAGGAAACAAAAACACCAGTATGTGTTAGCTGTGGATTCTAGCTAAACCTATTACAAGAAAAGTACAATGCTCTAAAATATATACACAAAGCTGCATTAGGTGGCTTTAACAATAAAATAAAGTTGGTCTGTGGCCACATTTTGGCACATATTCAGTAGCTTCAGTTTGTAGGCTACTATAGTACTTAGCACTTTGTAAATCCTTTCAATGGACTTGTCCAATTAAAATAATAAACGTCTCCACCATCTCAGCTAACGTAATAAAGACTGTTTGTTGGTCTGCTGTTTTTCATTTGTACAATGCTCATCACAAACATCTTTGGCAGCTTAAACAGGATTAGTACCAAAGATTAGAAACACCTGTCAACAACGGCATGTTCTTCATACGATGTGCTGTTGTCAGCTGCTTTATTTCTCTTTGCACATGTCTTTGCCCATGTAAGGAACAAATCACCCATCTGCGAATGAAAAACAATGGAATTAGGAGTCTGGTGTGCTGCTGGAGATGCTGCCTTTGGATTAGACATTAATTTAAAGTCCTAACTCCTTGCGATTTATTAAAATTCCTTTGGCACCCTTTGAAAGTCTGTGGCTGTTTAGTATGGTTTAGTGAATAAATTCCAGTTCAGGCTTTCACAAACAAAATTTCCTGTCATTAGCTTGGTTCAATAATTCATAGCCCTTCCACTTTATGTACAAAAGATGAAAATACAACCTGTTTGTGGGCTGTAAATGATTTAATTTTTAACAGGTCATCTTATCAATGTTAAGTCAGCCTTTCACCAGTAAAATGCTTAAAAAGGTTGTTTATTATATACTGTTTCACATTTTGCTTTTGCACCATAGCTTACTGTCTTGTCTGTGATTTTCCAACAGCCACCCTTTTCAGGGTTGGTTCCTGTTTTGCCCCTGATGTTGTTGGCATTGTATGTAAAATTAATATAAGGGTGATGTATTTTTAAAAAATTGGGTAATCATTTTTTACTTTCTAACCTGCCCCCATATGAATGAATGCATTAGGTATGTATGAATGTGCATTGCAATGGACTTGCAGCCCATCGAGGGTTGGTTTCTGTCTTGTGTCTAAAGGTGCCCAGGACACTCTGGCTCTCTACAACCCTGAATTACTAAATGGGTTAAAAGTGTATATGGGAATAAAATGGATGTTTTGAAATTTACATCATTGCTTTTGGAAATAATTACATTTCACCATTATTTTCACTTTTTGCAAAACATGCATATTTAGTTTATTTAACCACTAAAAACAAAATAAGTGAAAAGTGGTATATTGCTGATATCCCGAAGGTTGCCAGTTCAAATCCCCATCACTGCCAAAAGAGATCCTACTCTGCTGGGCCCTTGAGTAAGGCCCTTAACCTTCAAATGCTCCAGGGGTGCTGTACAATGGCTGACCCTGTGCTCTGACCCCAAGGGGTATGTGAAAAACCAAGTAATTTCCTTTGGGATTAATAAAGTATAATAAAATAAAAAAAATTTAAAAAGTAAAATAAAAATATGGCAATATTACTTTTTACTTATGTTTAAGTTACAATGTTAAATGGAGACATTGTAGCTGGCAGTGCTTGGGAACTGTCAATTTGAATGATCTCATTCACTTTCATTAAGTCTTTTCAAAGCAGGTAAGATCAAGAACATTGATGACTTTTAATATATTGAACATTATATACTTTTTTTTTTGACAATTTGTGTTACTTATTTACTGCTTCTGTCATGTTTGTGGTTTAGCTCAAGTAAGCTGTGCTTTGGTATATTATAGGTATTCATAGGACCACCTCATTAGAAGTAGATAATATAAACACTAATGCACTAACGTTGTCTTAATATTATTTTCTTTTAAGCTCAGTTTAACCACTGTTTCTGGTATCAGTTGTGTTGTCTTGGAAAAAGAAACAGTTTATAAAAGAGTGAATAAAAAGTTAGATGTAATTTGAGTGACTTGCTAAGATTGTAACCAGGAAATAATGGCATTCTATCTAAAGTACCTAAAACATTAAGCAATAATCATGGTCAAAAGTTTTAGCAAAAAGTCATAATCATAAGGATTTAGAAAAGCAAAGAAAGAAAATTCAATAACGTTTTCAAGAAGTATATTCGCATACTCGGATTGAAAATGGTCAGCAAAGTAACCTTTGTTAACCTTTAACCTTTTTTTTGTACCCACATGACCACAACCCTAACTTCACAACTAGGCACACAAAATAGCATCAAAGCAAGCTATAACCAGGAATGTTGTAAAATAAGCTTAACAATGTTAAATTGATGCTAGAAAATAAAATGCTGAATGGCTGAATAAGAATCCTGACTCACCAGAACTTCCAAATAACCATCAAAAGGGTGAACAATTCTCACAAATGATAAGGAAAAATAAACAAAAATTGAATTCATTCCACGTTATGCTACAATCAAAATAAGAGCATGAGATGAGAAAAGCATTAGTAGGATCAAAGAATAACCAAAGATCATTCTAAAAGCCAAGGTGAAAATTTGTTAGCCAAAGCATGAAAAAAAAAACTTAAAAAGAACTGTAAGAAACAATAGTGTTATCCACAATCTTGTATAGAGACATGACCCAAGTGATGACATTTTATCGCATTCACCCCAATGACATCATGTAATTCACACATATTGGTATATAACCAAGAAAGCACATACTCAAATGGTGGCAGCTGTAAGTGAATAAACACAGCAACAGAACAAATCAGCTACTATGAATAATGTCAAAGAAATATTGGACTTCTCAATTTATGGAACTGTAATAGCCAGGTTGGAGAAATGAAAATGCCTTGAAATTTTGTGCAATATGGACCTCTACCAAACCAACAAATGAATTTGTTAACAATAAATGAAACATTTAAGACATATTATTTTTAGAGTAGATTCACTTTGGCGTTTATGAAATTCAAACCGGCAACCTTCCAATTGCCGGCGCAGATACGTAGCCTCAGAGCCACGACGTTATATTACAGTATGTACTATGTTTTAAGACACTTACTGTACATACTCACATTTAAGTTCTCACACGGATAAGCCGGGGCTTGATTTTACTGTATAATTTCTGGTATTTTATAATGTTGGTCATATAAGTCGAATGTGGAAAACTCACGCTATTGGTCCAAGAGATTATGATATGCTAACGCCCACCACACAGCGTAACCACGGAGAACATTGTGTTTTTATTCTATGTGTTGTGCCTACGTGACCACACTGTAATACTCGAACTATTCTGAAGCAAAGTTTGCACTGTTTTGTGTGTCTCACACCCTCATACACCTTTATCGTAACAGCATCCCTTATCTACGATGGAGCATTCGATCAGATGAAAACATGAAGCTGGTTTTAAATTAAAAGTTGTTGAAGTGGCGAAAGAAACTGGTAACTGCGCTGTTGCAACAAAATTTGATGTATCTGAGAAACTGGTGTGGGATTGGAGGAAGCAAGAAGATATGAAAAAAAAACTAAGTGTCATTTTTTTGAATGGGTGTACAAGTCAGGGTCTGATTTTATTATCGATTTTTCAGGTTTCAAGTCTGAGGAAGAACTCTTCCCCTAAAAAATACTGTTAACATTATTCAAAGCATAATGTTAAGCTACAAAGGAGATTTATAAAAATATTCTCACGAGAAGTGCTAGATGTCAAATATTAACATTTAAATAAAAGCATTTCACACATTTCATTTCAACGTAGTTCATCCTTCCCTATTTTTACCTAATTATGTTCATTGTTGGGTTGGGATTTAAGGTGCCCAAAAGTTCTACTTTCAGGTGAAATATTAGGTAACTTGTCTCATTCATTTGTGGTAGTCCATTTAAAAAGATTTCTAACACTTGTGCAAATTTCATCATTAGTATCTGTGTCTTTATTGAAGAGTGTATTGTAAAGAAATAGTGGCATCATCTTTACTTATTTGTGTTCAAGGATGACAGTTTTACACAACAGAATAATAATACTAAAAAATTTAAACACCAATGAATATTAGGCTACCATTTAGTTTGAGCAAATCAAACAACATGCAAAGAATGGTCATAGCTTTGCAGCCAGTAACTGATGAATTAAAATTCAAAGAGACAGAGAACAGAGGCTCCATATGGAGCACATTACAATTTATATATATATATATATATATATATATATATATACATTGTGGTGGATTGCCGGCTTCTTTCTCCGGCCCTCACCCCCAGGCCGCCAGGAGGAGCTCTCCCAGCAGCGTGGACATGCCCCGAGTTCCAGCAGGGCCTCATGGACTATGTAGTTTTTATACACAGCCCTGCTGGATACCTTGGGGGCCACCAGGCATCGCTGTAGGGGGGCTCGTAGGCTCGCATGTGTCCTATAACCCGGGAGTACGTCACGGTCACGTGACAGGAAGAAATGACGTGCTCCCGGGTTGAAGAAAAGGACTGTTTACCCTGACCCGGAAGGGAAAAGGAACTGTGGACTGTTGAATGGGAACACCTCCGGGTCAGGGTGTATAAAAGGACGATGGGAAGCCCAGTACACTGAGCTGAGCTGGGAGGTAGGGTGGCAAAGTGTCTGGGCGAGGAGGATTGGTTAGTGAGAGAATTATTGTGTTTATGAGTGTGGTGTGGAGAGTGCTTTGTGCACAATATTCTTATAAAATAAAGAATATTTATACTTTTACCTGGTGTTCAGAGTGGTACCTGAGGGTTCAAGAGGTGGACAAAGCCTCAATCTATCACAACATATATATATATATATATTGTAAAGAGAAAAACAGAAAACAAGTTAACATCCTTTTGGGCGGGAGCCAGAATTGAACTGAACTCAAAATGGTCAAACTTCCTGTCATATGGGTTTTAGGCAGGAAGGGGTGGGTCCAAGAGGACAGATAACGGAAGTGACGTCAGTGGTGGAAGAGAAAAGAACCCCTGGTTTGGCGTAGTCGGCAGGAGGATTCTCTGGCCGTCGGGTTTGGCAGAGGACCTGGATTTAAATAAATTTTACTGTGGACAGAACCCTAAGAAGGTCCCTCTTGAAACCACGGAGGTGAATATCCCACCCGCGACCAAGAGCGCTACAGCTGCGAGCCGTTATTTAAAGCAGACTATGGGGAAGAAATCTGGAAAGAAGAAGGGTAGTCCCGACTGGGTGAAGACCATGACGGATGCCGAATTAACCTGGACTTACCTGACTGGGTGTGAGGAGGACCGAGAGCCGATAAAGGCTGAACAAGCCCGAAGGGCGCAACAGCAGGGTTGCTGTCAGCCGTCGGCCGCGCCGGAATCCCTACACGGATTAGGGACACCGCTACCACGGTTGGAGGTATGTACTGGGAAAGCGCCCGAAGTTTCGAGTGCTTTTTACTCGTGTTTTGCACAGGCATGCCTCCAGAAAGCAGACGGTGCGTCGGAGGCCTTCCTCATACCTTGGCAAGATGGCCGCGTTACCCAGAAGACAGGCCAGGCTAGGAGTCGTCCATCTACAAGCCCATTCGAGGACAAAGTCCACGTGACCTCGCGCGACAGCAACCAGGAAGAAGGTCAGTTTCAAGCCTTCGGTGAGGTCAGTGCTTCCCCGACGAGTCGGAGCTCCCTGAAGGGGAAGGGGGCGGCGAGCGATGCAGCGCCAATCTTCAACAAAGGTAAAGAGGGGCGGGATGTGACTGAAAGATCTGCCGTTAAAGTAAAAAAGGCAGATCTCAGTCGGCTCGGAGCAGCCAGCCGTCCCTCTAAAGACTCCAACTCCCAAGAGTCTTTGCGTGACACTGAGCACGTGCCGACAACTGACGTGCCCATTGGCTCGCGGCCGGTAGCAGCGCCCAGGCCGTCTAAAATGCGGGACTCAAATCCCCAGGAGCCTTCGCGAAGCCCAGCAGAGCACGTGCCCGGAGCGGACGTGCTCATTGGTTCCCGGTCGGCAGGTGATCAAAACAAGGAAGTGTCCTTGCCTCCGGCCGAAACAATTAACTTTATAGACTTGTTGGAGCTCGAGAAATGTCTCGTGCCCCTTTACACTTTCTTCCAGGGTCTGGAGGAAGTGAAGGCTCGTGTGGAGGAGCTGGGAGCTATGGCCGAGGCGCCACTAAAGGGACTGCAGGGATTCCTACAGCGACTGGGGCGAGAAGCTCCTCCAGTGATCGATGCGGGAATACAGGTGAGTCCTGCCCGTATCGTATATAATAAGGGGACGCAGTGTGAGTCGGCACCGCGTTTAATAAGTAGCGGTTGCCAAAGCACTGTGAATCCAACTGTAGAGCGTGGGGTGATGACTGAGCGGTCGGGCAATGGTCCGATTGAACCGGGGCAGCGGTATCAGACGCCGCTCTGGAACGATGCGGACCTTAAGACCCCGACCCCGTTGTCGCTTGTTACTGGAGGGGCGGGGGAAGTGCCAATCTCCCCGGTACAGCTGAATAGTGCTGGTACCCAGAGCGATACGGTACTAATGACGCCGCCTCCGACTTTACACAGGACAACGGGTGTGCAAACAGCAAAGAGGCTCTCTCTTTTCCATAGACAGCCTCACGCTGTGCACAAGCCCCAGAGAAAGCAGGAGATCCCCGAATTAACACGTGGGTCTCCTGACATATTAAAGAAACGGGCAGGGAGCAGCAAAGCGGCCGTTAACCCCTCCTTGGCGGAGGAGAAGGTGGAGCTGACCGAATTCCCGAGATGTTTCAGGTCTCGGGAAGAGAGGCCACCAGGAGGACGTCGGCGGTGCTACAACTGTCAGCAACCGGGCCACGTGTGGCGAAGTTGTCCCCGGAGGACAGGGGAGTGGTGGGAAAGAAGATACACCGTTCCCCCAAGGTTCACCGGGGGATCTAGACAACGTAGCCAAGGTCCGGATGATGCATTCTCCTGGAGGAGGACGTCCCTCGCGGGGCTGGTAGCTTCGCCCCAGTTGGCTTCGCTAAAGGGGGGGAATTGTGGTGGATTGCCGGCTTCTTTCTCCGGCCCTCAACCCCAGGCCGCCAGGAGGAGCTCTCCCAGCAGCGTGGACATGCCCCGAGTTCCAGCAGGGCCTCATGGACTATGTAGTTTTTATACACAGCCCTGCTGGATACCTTGGGGGCCACCAGGTGTCGCTGTAGGGGGGCTCGTAGGCTCGCATGTGCCCTATAACATGGGAGTACGTCACGGTCACGTGACAGGAAGAAATGACGTGCTCCCGGGTTGAAGAAAAGAACTGTTTACCCTGACCCGGAAGGGAAAAGGAACTGTGGACTGTTGAACGGGAACACCTCCGGGTCAGGGTGTATAAAAGGACGATGGGAAGCCCAGTACACTGAGCTGAGCTGGGAGGTAGGGTGGCAAAGTGTCTGGGCGAGGAGGACTGGTTAGTGAGAGAATTATTGTGTTTATGAGTGTGGTGTGGAGAGTGCTTTGTGCACAATATTCTTATAAAATAAAGAATATTTATAGTTTTACCTGGTGTTCAGAGTGGTACCTGAGGGTTCAAGAGGTGGACAAAGCCTCAATCTATCACAACATATATATATATATTGTAAAGAGAAAAACAGAAAACAAGTTAACATCCTTTTGGGCGGGAGCCAGAATTGAACTGAACTCAAAATGGTCAAACTTCCTGTCATATGGGTTTTAGGCAGGAAGGGGTGGGTCCAAGAGGACAGATAACAGAAGTGACGTCAGTGGTGGAAGAGAGAAGAACCCCTGGTTTGGTGGGTAATTACTATCACCAGACCCCTTAAACTGTCTCTCGTGTGCATGTGCTTGACTATGTATATGATTATTACTGAGCGTAGTGTTATTCCACATTTAATTTTTACTTCTCTACTTATTCTAAACGAAAGCTGAAAATTAAGAAAAATGGATACCTGGGTCTGCGGTGGGCTGGCGCCCTGCCCGGGGTTTGTTTCCTGCCTTGCACCCTGTGTTGGCTGGGATTGGCTCCAGCAGACCCCCGTGACCCTGTAGTTAGGATATAGCGGGTTGGATAATGGATGGATACCTGAGTGATTTTGACTTAAATTTGGCCCAGTCTACAAATTCCCTATTAGATTTTAATGTTTGGATGAATCCAAAAGTCACAAGCAAAGGTCAGAGAAATGGCATCAGTACACAATGAGTATATCTCTGTAGCATGGTGATTGCTTTCTGATGTTTTCCTGAAATGATTTATATGTTCAGTAAAAGATCTACTGAGTGTGAAAAATGTTGTAGAAAACGTCAAAAAGACAAGCATCCATACCCAACTGAATCATAGCAAAGTCCGGCTTATGGAAGACAACAAATGCACAATTCAGGGAAGAAAGAAATATGCGTGACTTGGACAAAAGTTGTTAAATACATATTAACTGAGCTGTAGCAGAAGCCTCACTGTCTATTTGATGTCTCATATGAAATGTATAATTAAGTTCAATTAAATCAAAAATGGGTGGAAGGGGGTAAGAGTTTGAGACTGGAGTCCATTGTAGTTATTATATTACTCAAAATTAAATTCCATAGTTCTGACCCAGGAAGACTCTTGATTGCAACCTTTCCATATTTGTATGAGTGAGCAAAATACCAAATTGTGCTTCAGCATACAGAGCATAGTCATGACTCTGAGAAAAGCAATGTGGCTATATAATTGCACACTATTTTTCTTCTGCAGGAAGGCCATTATAAATGCTGTTGTTTACTGTGACCCTCACTAAGTGCTTTTAACACATCGGTATCTGAATTCACACTATTTTTTATTTTCTGATCAAGTATGAAATACTTTTTCTCAAATATTTTTTATTAGTTATTCAGAATGTGAGTTTGACCTGTAGCATTTTACAGACATTGAGCATAAGGCACTCTGTTAAGATCTGGGCACACCTGAGTGCATTTCAATTTATTTTTTGACATATTCAAAAGCAATAGGCAGAAAAGAAAGGTGTAAGTAAACTTTACATTTTCCAGTTCCAAATACAGTATAGTACGTTGTAGCCATTGCAGAGTTAAGAATGATGTAGAATTATCATACCTGAGCACAATTATTCAAGAAACTATCAATGTGTGGAAATTTAAGACATTAGAAATATCTAGAATAATTAGAAAAGAACAGTTAGTGGAAGTGCAAGTAGACAAACAACTGCATATCCAAATGAAATCATCATAAAGTGATTTTGATTTGAGGACAAAGGCAAGCAGGTGGCCAAGAAACGCTGGTGCTTCGTGACACTTATTACAAATGGCAATCTTCCCTTGAGTAGATCTGAGGGAGTCTGAGCTTGAAGAAGTGCATACACAGTAGAATGTATTCTTTGAAGAATAGCTTTTCATTGATTGCCTGTGATTGCGAGACTAAGATTTTCCTCTCTGTGTTTTCTTACTAAGCTATTTTGTTGTCTGTAATAGGATTTTGAAGTTACTGCTTTATCTGAACAGTTGTTTAGTTTTAAGGGTTTTACTAAGGACCACTCATATGGAAAAGCAAAAGTCGCAAAAGCCTAACACAAAATTCGTATATCCCTAGTTAATCACACCCCTAGAGTACATTAATAAATGAATAATTGAACATAACATCTCATATCAAAGAACAAAAGGGAAATAAGGAAAGAATATAAATATTAGGGATAAAATTGTAAGAAAAGGAAAAAAATAAGACATAATTTAAAGCAGAAAAGACAGAATGCCAAACTTGAATTAATCAAGAAGCCTGACTGTTGGAAAGGGGATAAGGATAAATTACCTCATTTATTTGCCCTCAGGTGACTTTGGTCTGATTAGAATTGGATGCTTTAATCATAATTAAACTAAAAACATAATTATAAAAATTGGAAAAACAGAAAAGATGGAGAAGGGGTGGAAATCCAATTGGACCATAACATTAATAACAATGGCCTATGTTATAAAATCGGTACGTACTGTCATGGGCATCCGCATATTGGACAATTTAAGGGCTCTGGTGATGGTAACTCTCTGGCACTCTAGGAGCTGGCACTCTGTGATAATGCCTTCTCTTTTACTCCATCTGCAAACTGGAAGACATGACAGTTTTCCAATGCTGACATCACTTCCGGACCTTAAGTCTTCCTGCCAGAAAACCTCATAACCAAGAGAACCACCATCTTCAGCAGATAAAAGCATATTATATAATATTATTATATATTATATAATTATACAGGGTTTGCCTACAGGTAACCCCAACACTCTTACTGTTTCTGCTTGTTTATTACAATACAAATTAACAAAATCTCAAATTTTCAAGTAAAGACAAAAATGTTAAATTCCAAAATTGTATTTATCACACAACTGCTTGAATGGCATTAAAATTTTTTGAATATGTAAGTCACTCGGCATGTCAATGTTTTACTCATATCACAGACTAAACCCAGAATATTTCAAAGAAGAAGGAAATGTGTGATTTGCATATAGGATCACAATCAGCAGTAGTGGTGGGGTATAAGATCCTTTAGAAATACTCATGTTAAATGCATTAATTATTCCTTCCAGTGAGACGTACCTATTTTACAAACTGACATGACCATGCTTCTTGCTTCTAAGGATGGGAATGTGTTCAGACACCGTAAGGGAGGTGACAGTGATAGAAAAGGTTTGACAAAGACAAAAAGATGAAAGTAAATTCAAAGTCAAATTGGGTTGAGGATCAAAATCACAAAGTTCAACAAAAACAAGTAACCAAAGACCAGTGAGCAAAACCAAAATCAAAGTTAAAAAGTCATGCAAATATTTGACTCAGATAATAACTTTTTTGCACGCATATTTTGTTTTTTATTCAAGTCTAGAAACAAGGAAGACAGCATATCACCATCTCAGACAGTAACAGCCCAAAGACATCAAACATTGCACCCTCCGGTCGACACATGGTAGCAATAGGTCATCATTTCCAACAACAAACAGCCCAAAGTAGTAGCATCTATGACTAAATAAAATGCAGAAAGTAAAAACTCAGCCAAAAAAAATGAATAACTAATGCAAAAAGTACGGATTGATAACAAGTAATAAAAGGTCAATAAAAGAATTAGTTTATACATGCTGGAAAACCCCAAAATCATAATGACCTAACCTCCCTCCTAAGGCGTAAACTCATACTGATTGAAGAGAATGGTCTTTCCAAAAATGATCAACCTTGTCAATGAATAAATAATACATGCATGTTCATTATCGTTCTGAACAGGGGGCAGGGGCAGGTAATCTCCTGGCAAATGCAATGCATTTATTTTATGCAAGGCACTTGAAAAGATGAGTGAATTGTACATTGCAATAGGAGGTTACTAGGCAAATCCTTTTGACTATACCGCACAAGTTAATATACCTAGGAGGCAGTTTCCAGGATGGCACACATGGAGATGGCCTGCATCTGAAAATCGCTTGGTAGGCGATCCTGAATCAGTCTGCAAGTGTCTATCACCCTAGTCAGATACTCTGTCTCAAAATAAATATAGATAGAATGCCTAAAAGGGTAGGTTTACACCAATACAAAAATGCAAACAGTGATATATATATTTTTTAATTGCAGAACATATTTGGGGAAAAATAAAGTATAATCTATCTATCTATCTATCTATCTATCTATCTATCTATCTATCTATCTATTCCGGACAAAAGCTGCAAGTGGAAGAACTTACTTGCAAATAAAATAAGTTCACTGTGCAGTTTCTCCAAACGCCCATTAACCTTCTAAGTCTGCCAATTTACATCTGAATGGTACCTAGAAGATAAATGTATTTTACAGCACAAACTTTGCCAAAATTGAAGTAAAAATGATGGATCTTTGTCTGAAATTAAAGTATTTTGAACTCAAGGCAACCACTTATTTTAGCAAAACACCTGCCATTACAATTGTCCATAGGTAATTTTTAATAGAATGAAGTGAGCACTTTTTGAAAATGTATCCACTATTACTAAAATGTTGTATGCATGAGATGGTGGGAAATCAGACATGAAATCATTTGAAATTACCTCTCATGGCTGAATAGGCGTATCCAGCACAGAAGTAGTTCTACAGCAGATATCACAAAGTAATATAAAGTTCTTCACATCCTAATACAACATTTCAAGCCAAAAATATCTCATATCTCATGTTGTTTTTGGTTTGTCAAATACCTGGATGACCAATAAACATAGACAAATAAGCTCAGCTAAGAATACCCCACCCCGTAACCTAAAAGGGAACTAAACATTTGCCCCTGGGCATTCTTTCAAGAATGGCTTCAAAGGACTGTGCTACAGCAACTCTAGAAACTAGATACTCTAGGCAATATGACAGCAGCTGCCAAGAATTTCTCTGAAGGAAGAATATTTGCTGGCCCCAAAAGACCTTCATAAATTTCCTAGATAGGGAATTAGTTTTTTGGTTCTTGTCTCAAATTTGGCAAGAAATAGGAAAATCAAAATGTCTAAAAATAAAGACCATCTAGCTTGTCTATAATTTAATCTCTGTGCTTTCTTTAAGCAAATTAGATTCTTGTGATCTATACATTTTATAAAGGGAGGTTCTGCCCCTTCCGGCCAAACGTGCCACTTCTGATAATACTAACTTTATGGCCAAATGTTTTCAGCACTCTACATCGTTATTTTGTTGTGGTTATTTTAATCATTTTGAATGCACAGGCATGTAGCTTGCCAAAACGTGCAGGTACAGATTTGCCACCACTTCAAAACCTGTGGCATCCTCTGCAACTTCAAATTGAAGGGAAGGAACTAGATGTTGCAAAACAGGAGCTGAAGTTAACAGTATCTTTACTGTTTCAGACGTATCTTTTGCCTCCACCATCCAAAAACATTTTTAAAAAGATTTATTAGTCAAACAAGATATATAAAAAATTAACTGAAATTATTTATAAATCACTGATAGTGGTTAGTGAAATGTTAAATTATAGGTAAATTGTAATTTATATTTTTAAGCTTCAGAAACAAATCATAGGTATTCTGTTGTGCATAAGGTAGGTGTCTTGAAGAACTAAAATCATCATAGCAGATTGCTTTATTTTGCTCAGATTATCTCCATACAGACAACACTCCGATTCACCGTTTTAAATTTGTATATTTTATTTGTTTTGTTTTTTATTTTATCTAAGTGTAAATATCGCATTACAGTCATATAATAGAATAACCAAATAGCCTATAACTGAAATGCTAAACTCTTCTCAAGGGAACTTGAACTACAGACAATCCTCAATTTTCACAGGTATATTATTGCTAGAAAATGGTGCAAACGTCAAAGACATAAAAGTTAATACATTGAAACTATTGGAAATTAGATTTAAGTTAATGCACCTACCAAAAACTGTAATCTTTCACTACGGACTGCTCAAAGTAGACTTTTTTGCATACATTTTTTTAACAAAAAATTCTTTTTGATAATATGCACTTTTTGTAAGACAGTAACCATGAAATAAGCTGTGAAATGCAATACAGAAAATAAAATTGGTAATATACAATACATTTTATTTCTCTAGCCATTCTCGATTTTTGTGACCTTCTGTACCGACATCTCAATTAAAAAAAAACTTTAGTAACTGCTGTTGGAAGATACTAAACCTGGCAAGATCTCATCATTACCTCCGACACCCTGTCCTTCATGGCCGGTAGATTACATTGGAGATTGTGAAGGATGCGCATTTTTGATTGAAATAATCCATCAGCAATGACCGCTTCGTGCATTGTTTGAGGTTCTTATGGGTCTCTGAGTATTGAAGTATAGCAGAGGAGACCCTGAAGCTGACCCTGAAGCTGCAATCGACAATTGGATGAGCAGACTGGATATTTCTACTGAGCTGATTGTGGCCGACAGCAGCTGGCAACATTCTAGCAACAAATTTATCTAAAACCTTTATTTTCTCACTACGCCACATCACTGACTTTGGCCGCTTGGATGTAGAGCCTGAAGGGCTTGAACTATGCTTTGGGAGCATAATTGCAACAAAAAACTTGAGTTTTAAGCAAAACAATGAAAATATACAATGAATGTATGAGTAACTCTTTACTTCACAATGGTAAGGTGAACAAGACCATTGAAGCACCTAATAGGATACCAGCTGTTCCCAAACTTTCATGCATCATGCCTCTCATTTTTTTGCCTACTGTGCATTGTCGTGAAGCCAGCAAATGTATGTGATTGCCAAAATGAAAGTAACTTAGGTTACAAATAAAATCGCATGAATACTTGAAGTTTCGAAAGTTAAATATGCAAAAGTTATATGTTGATGATCAACTGTACCACAAATAAACACATTCGACAAGTAAAAGTTTTTGGCACATATTTTTAGGATGAAAGCTTTTAAGCAGAACTGTCCATCGCTAAAGTACTTAGGCAATTATCTGTGTCTCACATCAAGAGGTCCTGAACCCCACACGCTGTTTTTGGCATAAAGAATGGCCCACCTGAGGGACAGAGACAGGGACTCTATTCCATCAGACTCCACCCACCTGCACGTCGAAGACACAGTCCATGCATTAGCCTAGCTGCTAAATCTATCACTGCCAAGATGAAACAGATGTTTGCTGCTCTTCAAAAAGCTTTTCACTTTGAAGCAAGGGTGTACTTTTATTAGGGCTTTACATTCATATTTTAATATTATTCACCATTTTCATTTATTTCATTTAGCTCATTTACTTTTACTGTATTTCAAGATGTGCTTGCATACATTTTCAATTTTTGTGATTTGTCTGCATATCCTGAGTAACTGAAAAAATAGACCTGAAAAATAAACCTAATACAGGACACCAGGGTCCTCATGTATAAAAGGTGCGTACGCACAAAAATATTGTGTACGCCTGTTTCCACGCTCACATTGCAATGTATAAAACCTAAACTTGGTATAAAGCCACGCACATTTTCATGCCAGCTAAATCCTTGGCGTACGCAAGTTCTACGCTCAGTTTTGCAAATTGTGTCAAAGCAGTGCTTTTGTACCTGTGGTGTTTCCCCTTCTTTTTTAGATCCACATCCTTGATGCAGTTTTATCAAATTCACTGAAATTAACTGCATATCGTTTATTAGTTTAAGGCATCTGATTGTAATTAGCCTGTAGGAATATAATGGTCCATGGAATGGCCAAACTATTCCAAATACCATAGCTGCTATAGCATTGTTCCTTTCAATGCACCACTCGGAGTATTTATCCCACTGTATCTGAGTGTGGAACAATCACAGCTCTACAACGGCTGATCAGAAAGAGAATTATTGGGATACAGCATCAAGCACACGCTGCCTCAGCCATGTGCACAGTGTATTGAACTACTCCTATTCGGCAAACGCTTCACAGCCTTTCCTGTAGGGTTCAGATAAAATGTTAACATCATTTAAATAATCTATATTGTTAATAATTAAACGTGTGAGGACAGCAGTAGCAATGAGCTAGCGCCCCGTTCAGGCATTGTTCCTGCCCCGTGCTGTATGCTTGCTGAGGCTGGTGCGACACTGGAAGGATAGATGGATAGAATAATTAAACATGTACTATGAAGATATTTCGATGTTCCTTAAAAGTTTTGAAGAATCAGCGTGCTAAGCTTACAGATGGTTTGACATCTATTACAGAGCTGATTGTGTGGTGATTGGGTAATTGGAGAAAGAAAAGGAAGGACAGGAATTGGGGGTTAGTATGTTTGAAAGACACAGTACTGCTGCAATAAATTATTTAATGGAAGGTTGTGCACGGCGCAGCAAGCATCTTGAGGGAGGGACAGGGCGCCAGCTCATCACTATCACTATGCCACCGTGTTCCCATGTTTAATAACATGCTTTAATTCCTATCATCATGAAAATGATATCAAGTATACATCTCAGTATTTAAATTATTTAAAGAGCTGTAATATCACAAATGTAATGGATTCTGTGTCCTGTGGGAGGAAGAGAAAGCCTGTTTAAGAACCATGTAGTGATTTAAACACACATAGAAGAACACATACAAATGAAGGCATTTAAAGTGCTACTTTAGTTACGATGGTATTTGAGAAACTAGTATATTAAACAGTTTTAAGATGAAGTTTATGATGTTCTACTTTACTAACAAAATAAACTACGTGATTAATGTGGAAATTTTGAGATTAAAGTTGAAATTTCAAGCTTTTTTTGTCACTGTGTGCCTATTTTTTGTCTTTTCTCTGTATCCTAATAAGCTTCCATATGACACTCAGACGGTGGGCTACGACTCGCCTTTTCATGGCGACTTTGATATCTGACAACTTCTTTTTTATTTCAGGCACTGTGCGACTTTGTGAACTTGAACTTTCAATTTTCTCCGACACTCTATGTCACTCGATCAACTTCTTTTTGTTGTTTATATCACTGTTTAAACAATTTTTTCCGTTATTTGCCATTGTCTTTTCATAGAATACTGAACTTAAGGGCTATTTATATGGATTTGCATATTCAAAGAGGTGTAATTCTGGGAGGAGACGGGGCGGGTCTGCAGGCACGTGCACGTGCATTACTTTGCACACTGACCAGGATTTATTTAGTGGAAGAATGTGGAAGTTGGCGTAAATTTATGCGTTTGCATTTTTTTGTGCATACACACATTTCCACTTTTTGTCCGTACGCCATGTTGTAGTGTGAATTCTACACACAGCATTCTGCATGAGGCCCCTGGTGTGAGGAGTTTCTTTCCCACAAGGTTAGCAAGCTGAACCGATAGTCCACTATGAAATACTGAAGGCTAAAATAACTGAATATAACAACGCAGTTGTTGAGAGGCAGTCATATTTCTCTAAAATTATAAATGATAATGTTGGTTATCTAAAAGTTTTACTCTCAATTATTGATGGTCTTCTAAACCCTGCTCACTCAATGGAATCCCTCCTAAAAACTATTTGTGAAACTTGGGAGGCTTCTGCTATATTTTTTAAACAAAAAGTAAATGATATTAGAAATAACATAGTACATACATCCCCCAAAAGTTAATCCAATTGAAACCCAGCATTAAATTTTAAGTAAGTTAAATTCCTTCACTGGAATAGACTTACCTGAAATACGCTGAATAATTTTTCAACTGAAACACCCCGCCCACACCCTTGACCCAATAGCAACATGCTTTTTCAAAGAGGTCTCCAACATGCTAACTGATAGTGTACGTGACAGAGTGAACTCATCATTAGATACAGGGGTCTTCTCTAACCGCCTTAAGACTGCAGTTGTTAAACCTCAGCTCGAAAAAATAATCTTGACTCCTTTGTTTTTGACACCTTTAGAATAAGTTCTAACGTGCCTTTCTTAAGTAAATCTCTAGAAAGGTCATTAATTAAGCAGCTAAATGTTTACTTGATTCACCATGCTGTTCTTGACAAGTTTCAGTCAGATTTGTGGGTTAATGGTGACAGAGGCAATATACTGTATCTGTTCTTGTTCTCTTAGATTTAAGTTCAGCATTTAAGTTTTGCTGTTATGCACCTAAAATCTGGAATACTTTACTGACAGAAATTTGGCCAGGCTAGCACAGTAGATAATTTTTAAAAATGCTAATAACCCATTATTTTAATTTGGCTTTCTTGTAGCTACATTTTAGTTGTACTCCTGATGGACTATTTTGGCATAGAATTATCATATACTTCAGGGATCCACAATCTGTAATCTCTACAATTCTCTGCTGACTTTTCCGGTTCTTCTGTGGTGGCACTCTGCGTCACCACCACCTGATCGATGCACCACACAGTCCCCTAGCCTGAAAACCAAGGGGAAATATTTAAGAACATTTATGTTAGGCAGAATGCTTTTTGGCCTTGGAACCCCTGCAGATTTTGTTTTTTTTTTCTTCAACTTAACAAGAGTTTTTTTTCTTTGTTTGTTTTTTCTGTTCTCCCAGCCATCTGTTCATACCATTTTCTTTGTTATTATATTCTTTACTATTATTGCCTGATCTTATTTGTTTTTTGTTTCATAAAACTTTTTTTTGTTGTCTAGTGAAACACTTTGAACTACATTGTTTGTTGGAAAATGTGCTATATAAATAAATGTTGTTGTTGTAGCACATGGTTGGTTGGTAAGTGGCTTTCTAGACATTTTGTGTAATTTCCACAGAGATGCATGTGAACCACTTTCAGTTAAGAAGCCTGTAAGTAATGACAGGTACATAGCAAACTTAATATTTGTGTATAGTGGTGAATTAAAGCGTCAATGGCCATGCTGGAAAAGTTGGTCAGTTACTGTTAGTATTAAAACAAAGGGCCAATATGGGTGGAGCAGAGGTTAACACTCCTACCTCGCAGCTCTAGAGTCGTATGTTCAAACTCGTGCCAGTGCACAGTCTGTGTGGCGGTTGCATGGTTTCACAGTGCTTGAGTCAGTTTTACTTTACTTTTGTTATGTTACATAAAGGGTTTTTTCCCTGGCTTGTAATTATTTGCTGCTTTATTATTTTTGGTTATTATTTTTCTGGTTTCAGTTCGTTTTCTATAATAGTGGTCTATCTCTTAAATGTAGTTATGTTCCGTGTGCTCTGTAGTGTTACCATAAGACACTAGTCTACTCTGACATTCCCACTCCTGATACCCCTCTCTGGCTATTTAAGTCCAGGAAGAGATCATATCAGGCAGTGGAACACTGAAGTTTTTCGAGTCTATAAGTATTGTGTTTTTTGTTTGGAATTCCTGGCTTCTACATTTCTTTGGATTGTTCTTCGGAATTGCATATTAGTACTTTGTTATCTGAAATGCCTTTTAAGCATTCTCTTTTGGAATTGTTTTTGTTATTCTTGAATTTTGATAAATAAGTGTACTCATTTATAAAGATCTAGCTGTGTAAGCCCATGCTGTAAAAAGCCTAGGATTCAAGAAATTATTGAAATCATCAGAAAAAAAATTGAAATGCAGAGTCGTCGATTTAGTTTTGCATACATGCTCGCCCCCTTTGTATATCAGCAGGTAGGCAAGTTTCTCTCTTCTCGGAGGTTTTGTTTTGCTAATGTGCTTGCCTTGCTTGTGTATAAGCGGCTAAGTGAGTTTGTCTCTGACTCGTTAACTTGGGGTCATATTGATGGCTCTTTGAGCTTCATGCTGTAGCCTCAGACTTCTTTCTTCTTCCGACTCGTTAACTTGGGGCCGCCTTGCCAGCTCTTTGAGCTTCATTGCTGTAGCCTTGCACTTCCGGACCGGACAGACAGGCACACACTTCCATGCGTAGACATTTATATCCCGTTACCTCCAAAATTAATTTTTTTTTTAATTTTTTTGTTTCCGTTGTAAAGTTATTGTCATTTGGAGTCCCCGGAACAGAAAAACCATGTAATCATGTTTCTTTTTGTTTACTTATGTAGATAAAGCCTGTCCTCTAAATAGGACACTGGGATGACTTGACATAACAGAAGCTCTATGTACAATATGAGAACATATACATTTATTGCTCATAATTATAACCTTACAAGAAAGGACCAAACATAAGAGGAATCATAGTCCAAATGCCAACACTACGTATCATGATATGGCTGAAAGCAAGTACGGCAAAGTGTTGTATTACACTTGTTGCAATATGTTTTAGGCTTGCTTTTGCATCCTTCACACTGACAGCGACGCTGTTTATCCCTCTGCATCAAAAAATGTCCCACGCCATCGTGTCGCATCATGTCAGCTCCTGTTGGTAGTCTGGGCACCCTAGGTCTTCCTGCATACTTGCGTTGGATAGTGATCTTCAAATAAACTGTGGCAATTGCTCGTCTGAAATCCTTCAGTGATATGGCATTTCCCCCATGGATACTTTTGTGCAGAATCCACGCATTCACTATTGCCATGTCAATGCAGCGAGTAAACAGGAGCCAGTACCATTTCTTTCCGCGTATAGAAACACAGTATTTTGAAACAAGCCAGTCATGATGGTCAACACCGCCCATGTACGCATTGTAATTAGATATCAAGTTAGGCATTTTCACCGTGCTTTTTTCTTTCTGGCCTTTTACACGTCGCTTGACATCATGAAGTGGCTCAAGAGAGTCGTGATTAGTGGCAACTGTTACAATGTTATTGTCATGCCAACGCACAAGAAGTACCTCTGACGTTCTGTCGTAGACATACTCGCTGGCACCACAATCTGATTTCTTCATCTCTTTTGATGACTTCATTGGACATGTTCTATTGATCCTGTTTTCTCTAATGGTAGCGGTTGCTTGAAATCCTGTATCTGCCAGTTGAGAGAGCAGATCCATGTTTGTAAAGAAGTTATCAAAATACAGAGCATAGATGCTTGGATCAGCAATATGTTGAACAGCATTCAAGACAACGTGAGAACCAAGTGGCACATCTGTTGAAGTTGTTTCCTTTCCACAATACAATGAGAAGGTGTAACAGTATCCTTTGCTGAAGCATGTGGCCCAATATTTATACCCAAATCTGATGGGCTTTCCCTTTATAAATTGTTTCATGCTGTTTCTCCCAAAATATTTCACGATCATCTCATCAATGCTGATATTGGGTGTAAAATAGCCAAATTTACGGAAATTCTCATTCAAGAGTTCAAACAACGGCTTCACCTATGTTGCTATCTGCAGTAGAATTGTCCACAAAATGAATATTACTCTTCAATTTCTGAAATTGGTTTCGGGACATAGCATTCTTGACAATAGGTACGCCAAGATCTTCTGCATCACTCCAATAGTCTGTTTCTGATGGGACTTTATGGTATCCAGTTAGAATCAAAATCCCAAGGAAGACCTTCACTTCTTCAGCTGATGTATGAAATTCATGATCGTTCCTAAAATCAGTTGAATAGCGAACTGTTTCTCTACAGATTAGGTCATATATCTCTGGCAAAAAGAACTCCTCAAAGAGTTGCACAGGAGTATGTTGGGCTAAAGTTTGTCTCAGATTATTTTCTGCAACACCCGCGGCCTGTCCATTCAGAGCAGATGTCTTTGGGAAGACTGGATTATTCTGCTTTGTCCAGGACGGCGCAGGACAAGGATGTTTTTTCTTCCTTGGCCGTTTCGCCGGAGGTGCAAAACTTGTTGATGGCTGATTCTCTTCCGGTTCAGTGTCATCCCCCTCATTTTCAAACAACGCGTCTTCTTCCATGTCTTCTCCAACCATTTCGACTTCTAGCTCTCCAGGAACATCAGCAACAGTTATATTTCCTGCATTGGCAACGTCTTCATCCCCTTCATCTTTGTCTGACAATTCACTGGTATTTGGCGGTAGCACACAGACAGTAGCTTCCGAGTATTCTTCCTCGTACTCTTCCAGAAGCTGTGACACTTCATCCAGGGTGATACATCTTCTTGGCATGTCTCACTACGCAAAAAAAAAGATAAATAAGGTGCACTTTAGATATAGACACTATATATATGCATGCCATCATCCCAATGTCCTCTTGTATGTAATGTAAATCATTCTGTTCACCCCGACAATTTTCTTTAGTAATTCCTGTTGAAGTTTACATCCTGCCTGATATGAGCATGAATGAAGTGCAGTAGCAGTTGGCAGATTACATCACTAGTTTGGAGAAAAGTCATGCAAATTTCCCATTATAGTGATGGGTGACTTTAATAATGCAAACTTAAACACCCAGCTTCCCAGATACAAACAGCTTGTTAGATGCCCTACCAAGAATGGTAAAACTTGGGATCATGACTGCTGCACTTAAAGAATGCATACCGGGCTTTACCTTGCGTGCTGATGGGTAATTTTGACCATGTCATGCTACAGTTGCTACCCACTTATAAACAGGGATAAAACTAGCTAAATCAGTAAAGAAATGTATTCGTTCATGGAATGATGAGTCAGTTGAAGCATTACAAGATTATCTGGACTGTAGAGATTGGGATGTTTTTAAAAATACTTGTGAAAACATTCATGAGCTGACTGACACTGTTACATCTTAAGCCAGTTTTTGTGAAGAGGTTTGCATTCCCAGCAAGTCTATTGTGATTTATAACAATGGACAGCCGTGGTTCACCAAAGATCAAAGGAATCTCCATTAGGTGAAAAAAAGAGCCCAAAAAACTGGTGATAAGGATGCTTACAGACTGGACAGGAATAGTCTAAACAGTGCAATCAGATATGCTAAATGGAAACACAGAAATAAACTGGTGTTTCTGTTTTCTGCAGACAAAAGCCCCTCTGTATTGAGAAGCCTTCAGTCTGTTACTAATTATAAAAAGACTTCTCCCAATGTTCACTCAGATTCATCCCTCCCTGACAAACTTAACAAGTTTTACTGTAGATTTGAACAAGATGCTGAGTTACTTCTTCACAAAAGTTTCTCCCCTCTTCTTCTTTTCCATAAAGGAATATGATGTCTGGAAGTTGTTTGCAACACAGAACTGCAAAAAGTCAGCCAGTCTGAATTCTGTCTCACCTGCAACAATCAAACACTGTGCTAGGCAGCTCGCTCTTCTCTTCACAGACATTGTGAACCAGTCTCTTGCACAGTGCACCGTGCTAGATTGTTTTAATCTGTTATTGTTCCTGTTCTCCCAAAAATGATAAAATAAGCTGCCTCAATGATTACAGGCCTGTTGCTTTTACATTCGGTTTAATGAAAATATTTGAATGGCTTTTTCTAGCCCATCTGAAGTCTGTTAAAGCTACTGATCTTGACCCTCTTCAGTTTGCATATTGAGCAAATAGATCTGTGGATGATGCCATCAACGTGGGCCTTCACTCTGAGCTAGAGCATTTGCACTATAAAGGAACTTACGGCAGAATACTTGAGCATTCAGTTGACTTAAGTTCAGCTTTTAAAACCATTGTCCCTGAGCTGTTATTAATTAAACTTTTACAGACTGAACTGAATCCTTACATCTGTAAATGGATTTACAGTTTTCTGATAAACTAGAAATAATACATTTGTGTGGGCTCCCACCTCTCAGACTGTCCCTCTATTAGCACAGGTGCCCCTCAAGGCTGTGTACTTCCCCCCCCCCCCTACTTTATTGTTTGTACACCAATGACTGCAGGTCCACAGGTCCTTCAGTTAAAATCATTAATTTTACTAATGACACCACCATTATTGGTCTAATTACCTATGGCAACGAAACACCCAAGAGGTTTCTCGTCTTGTGTCTTGTTGTGCTTTCAGCAACCTAGTCCTCAATAGTACCAGATATTGGAAATAGTCATTGACTATCACAAACAGCAGTTCCAACCTCTCCCACTAGAAATTAATGATTCTATAATCAATATGGTGGAATCCTTCTAATTTTGGGCACAACTATCACAAAAACTCTCAGCTGGGACATTAACACCACTTACATCACTAAAAAGGCATTTTTATCAAATGCTGAGTTATTGACATTCCCATCAGGGTTATGTTACGCCGATCTGAAACAATTGTGATATTTCATGCCTATTAATTCATTTTGTGTTTTATACTGTTTATTGTTCAATCCCATCAGGGCTCCTAGGCTAAAATAACTCTATTGAACTTAAGGAAGAACTGTGCCAAATTTGATGCTTTTATCTGTCCTGTAACGGTACCCTTGAATCCGGTCACTAAGCCATCACACTACAGAGTGGGGTCAGTAACTGCTAAGGTGCATGGTGCATAAAAGTCAACAAAACTCTGAATCCAGAGCTGAACAGTTCCAAGCTTCCACTGGCATTAACCGTACGGCAGGAGCTTCATGCAGTCGGTTTCCATGGGTGAGCAGTTACATGCAAGCTTCACAATATCAAAGTCCAATGCTTGTATAGAGTGGTAGAAAGCACACCACCACTGGACTGTGGAGCAATGGAACCATGTTCTATGGAGTGATGAATCAAGGTTCTCTGTTTGGCAGTTAGATGGGCAAGTCTGGGTTTGGCGGATATTGAGAGAATGTTACCTGCCTGACTGCATTGTGCCAACGGGAAGTTTAGTGGAGGAGGGATAATGGTGTGGGGCTGTTTTTCAGTTTTTGGGTTAGGCCCCTTATTTCCAGTGAAGGGCAATCTTAATGCTTTGGACAATGCCATGCTTCCAACTTTGTGGAAACAGTTTGGGGAAAGCCCTTTTCTATTCCAGCCCCAGTGCACAAAGCAAGGTCCATAAAGACATGCTTGGATGAGTTTGATGTGGAAGAACTTGACTAGTCCACACAGAGCCCTGACCTCAATCCCATCTAACACCTTTGGGATGAACTGGAATGGAGATTGTGGGCCAGGCCTCCTTATCCAACTGCAGTGCCTGACCTCATAAATGCTCTACAGCAGGGCTATTCAATTACAAATTCAGTTGGGCCAGATTGTCAAACCAAGAAGGTTAGCTGGGCCAATCATTTTAGCGGCAAAGCAGCTCGTAATGATAAATTTTAAAACCAACACAAACAAATTTATTGAAAAACATAAGGTTTATTCGTGGTTTCTCTTTTAACTTTGGTCAGTTTGCAGAGCAAAAGGTGCATACAAAAAGAGCTGAATTAACAGAATCTGAGGTAGCCCCTATTTTTTCCACTTACAAAAGAAAAAAAGCTGACCTAGGCTACATATCTGACCTATCTGATCACAAAGTGCATAAAACAAAATAGTGCACAGTAGTAGGCTATTAGAAATAACATTGTTTCCTTTTGAAACAAAATAAACAACTTGCACACATTTGACCCAGGAACATCTCAAAGTGCATAAAATAAAAAGTGCACAGTATTCACAACTATAACAACACTGAGGGAACATATTTTAAATCACCATGTGTGATTAGGCATGCCTCTGTTACGCATCCCACATTATATTGATGTATTGTAGGCTACAGTTACCCTGCTGACTTAGTGGGAGAAGTGACATTTTTTGTTTTGAACGAGAGCAGTGACTTTAGGCTCGTAAGTTGTTAATGCAATTCGAAGGCATTGGTGGAGAGTATGGTCAGTCAGGGAGCAACGAGAGTTGCTTTTTATGGAGTTCATGTGTGAAAAACTTGACTCACATGTATATGTTGATTCAAACATACTGAGCATGACTATCGCTACTTTCTTAATGTTAGGGAACTGATGTGCGTTGACATCAGTCCAAAACATTGCAGGCCCGTTGGTGGAAAGCTCCTGTGCCATGGTTACAGATGACTGCATGTCAACAAGTTCGAGTGTGAATTTCCCCTCGTCAATGGAAGGGACCAGTTTCTTAGCTCTGGCGGATAAGTCACCTTGATGATGAGATGCATTTGCGGAATGTCAGGAAAATGCAGCATTCGGCCTGTGCTCAAATCATTTGCGAAAAGGTCCAGTTTAACTTGGAATGTGCGCATCTGTTCCACAAGGTCGATGACAGTTTTGTCTCTGCCTTGTAGTCCCAAATTGAGATCGTTCAGGTGTTTGAATATGTCGCTCAGAAAGCAGGCATCGGCCATGAAGTTGTCGTCCAGTATGCGACTCAAGTGTGTTTCTGCCTTTTTTTGCTTGCTGCCGCGGAGGAAAGTTATGATCTCTTCTCTGAGACCGCAGAAACGCTCCAGTGCTTTGCCTTTGGACAGCCACCTCACGTCATTATGCAAAAGAAGGTCGTGGTGCTCTGCAGACATTTTTGACAGCAGCATGCAGAATAAGCGGTGTTGGAGGCTTGATGTGGAGCGAATAAAATTAATTATAGCCATAACGCTGTCCATTGTCGTTTTGAGCGCCCCGCTTAGTTTTGCGCACAACACCGCCTGATGCACAATGCAGTGTAAGGAGATCAACTGAGGTGCAACAGCGGACCAACGTGCTGCCAAACCATTCACTTTCCCTGTCATGGACGGAGCCCCATCTGTCACAAGCATGCACACACGCTTCATATCCAGACCACTGTCTTTAAAAAAGGCGGAAATTTTCCCAAAGACTATATCGCCAGTTGTGTGTCCTTCTAACAGCAGTAGGCCGAGCAGCTCCTCTCGGAAGCATTTGCCATCAAAAAAACGGACATATATGCACAACTGAGCAGTATCAGTTTTGTCTGTGGACTCATCTACTGCTATAGACATAGTATCAGCTTTCATCAGGTCTCCTAACAGCGTTTCATACACATCCGCAGCAAGAATTTCAACCCTACGAATGTTTGAAGTATCTGACAGGGGTACGTTTTTTATAGCAGATACCACGCTCATTTTAATTTTATCGTCTTTTATCACCTCATCCACGACAGCCAGCATACAGTCCTTCACAGTTTCAGAGTCTGTGAATGGCCTTTTCTTTTTTGCCAGTATCCAGGAAACACGAAGGGATGCTGCAGTAGCTCTGTCTTGGGCTGTGAATGACCGCACCATGGTAGTACTGCTCCGGTTGTAAGATGCAATCAAACTCTGCACTTTTGCAGCCCTCTCTTGAGATCCCTCTGGAAAATTGGTGCGAAAAGTGTGGTGTTTCTCAACATGATGCCTCCGCACATTGTAATCTTTAAATACTCCAACGCACTCATTACAAATTAAACACATCGGTTTGGTGTTTGGATGTGGCTGTAAAATAAACAAGTATTTGTCAGTCCAGGCAGGGTTAAACTTACGGTTTTCATTGGCAATTTTACGTTTCAGTGTTGAGAAAGACATATTGATAGTAATCTAAGCTACTACCGGCACGCTCTGCATTGTTTGCGTGTTGCAGGCTACGTAATTTACGTAGTAATGCGCGTTTTTGGCGGGACCATAGACATAATAAATACTTTATATTTATATTAATATACTATATATTTATATTAATATAATTTATATATATATTTACATTATATTAAATAACAATTTATGAATAATATATATTAATTTATTATCTATAGGCGGAACCACGGGCTGGGCCACTCGGAGGTTGATTCTGGGCCGCATGTGGCCCGCGGGCCGCCAATTGAATAGCCCTGCTCTACAGAATCAATGGACAAAGATTTCCACAGAAACACTACAAAATCTTTTGGAAAGCCTTCCAAGAAGAGTGGACGCTGTTATAGCTGCAAAGGGGGGACCAACTCCATATCAAAGTCTATGCATTTGAATGCAATATCATTAAAGTACCTGTTGGTGTAATGGTCAGGCGTCCCAATGCTTTTGTCGGTATAGTGTATGATTGTCCCCTGAAACGGAATGACACTACATTCTCCTGACTGCATGGATGCCAATAAAGAACTATTCATTTTGTTAATAACTGTGATACACTAAAGAGAAAATCATTTTTGCTTCCTTCCCCGAGTTAATAAAAAGGTATGTGTGAAATATTTTGTCCATTTTTAGGGTGTCATGTATTACTAGCTGCGGTGGGTTGGCACCCTGCCCAGGATTGGTTCCTGCCTTGTGCCCTGTGTTGGCTGGGATTGGCTCCAGCAGACCCCCGTGACCCTGTGTTCGGATTCAGCGGGTTGGAAAATGGATGGATGGATGGATGTATTACTAGAGTAGTAGTTTTTGAGAGTGAATAATAGATTACAAGGGTTAAGGCTGGGTAATTAAGAATGCATTTGAAGTCACTGGCAAGTTTATGAACACTTAATTTCAGAACATATACAGCATATTAGCCAGAATTAGTCTTGTCTCTTCTAATCTTCTAATTGCAATTACCCTGGCTTATATACAGTACACACAATTGGAAACTATAATGGAACATCATTCATACATATCCTTTTTTGATTCTGTGGTATAATTTCAAGTGTTAATGGGTCCTTGGAAAAAAAATATTTTTGTAAGTTTTTAGATTAATGAGATAAGTTAATTACCGTACTTGATCTTACTGTTCTGTCAACCCCTATAACATACCGATTAGTCAATAAACTGATCTATTCTAACCTTTGATATTTTTATCTTGATTTTCAGACGACATTGGATAAGGTCCCACATGAGGGACTGGGTGTGTGGTTCAGGGTGTATTGCGTACACGCAAAATTGGCTGAAACACAGAAAGCAGAGGGTTATAGTGTAAGGAACCTTATATAATTGGCTGATGTTAAAAGTGGTGCTCCACAGCGGTCAATGCTGTTTTTGATGTATATAAATGATCTGGATAGGAATATAAATAGCAAGCTGGTTAAGTTTGCAGATGATACCATACAGGCGTGAGAAGATTTGTGGTAGATGAAATTTAATGTAAGTAAGTGTAAAGTATTACACAAAGGAAGTAAATATGTTAGATGTCTGAAAATTAAAAGTACCACTTACAAAAATGACCTAGTATTCATACTGGCCTTGTCATTATCAAGATTCAGATAGTGTACAGAATCCATTAAGAATGTACACAATACAAGTCAAAGGAAGTTATGCTTATATTATATAATACACTTTGGTCTCTATTTAAAAAAATGACTTAGCAGAGGTTGAAAAAATCCAGAGAAGAGCGACTGGGCTAACTCTGGGACTGAGAGGTATGAGCTAAGATAAGAAATTAAAGGAACAGAACCTTTTTAGTTTAAGCAAACAAAGATTAAGAAGTGATGTGATAGAAGGTTTTTCAATTATCCCTAAACTCATCAATGTCATGTCAAGAAGTTCCATGACAGTGGCAAACAGAAGGTGAATAGGACAGCCTAGTATTGTATCACGGCTAGATAGAAAGACAGACGCAGCTTCACTCCTTATTGGATGGCTCTTGTTCCATCAACTGTATTGCTTTCATGTCTGCATGGTTATCTTTACTCAGCTGTCTGAACTGCCTGTTTTAGGCATAAGGGTTCTCAGATATGGGTTAGCTGGGGTATAAATCCATTGCCCAGACCCAGCAGTTTCAAGAGTACAGTAATTATTAACCACCTAGTAGTCAAGTAAGCAGGACACAGTGACAGTAAATACAGTTAGTAGGGAGTGTCCAAACTCCAAAGTATTTCACTTTGGGCCTTTTTCAATTTCATTACTGGTAGATGTTGGCCAAAGCATCCCTAGCTCAAGAGAGCACTTTTCTGAACATAAATTTGCTACAGGTGGAGGTGTCACAGGTGTCTGGTCACACTTATAGGTAATCTAACTTTGACACCATTAAAATATCCGACTACGCCACCCAGTTTTATTAAGAGACTGGGAACTCCTGAAATTTACCAATAATACCACACAGGTTTCTTTAAATTGGGCGGTGAGTAAACACACAATGAAAGACACAACAGTAATTTAGAAAAAAGCAACAGTAAGTTCTATTACATAAAACAATATAAAGTACATTAAAAAGATAAACGAACATAACAAAAACTAAACATATCAGGATTCAATTTCCCTTTTTTTAAAAAGGAAAATACACAGTCCACCCTCTAAAAGTCCGTTAAAAACAAGAATTGGAGGATACAACCTTTAGTGGTGCAGAGTCCAGTTTGCGCACTGTGTTACCCCAACACTCAATTGTTCAACTGTCAATGGATGCACTCTGTTTCCTGGATACTCGTTCCCCTACAGAAGTTGTGTCAAATTGTTGAATCCCTGTCAGCGTCTCTTCATTGTTCCTTTTTCTTTCACTCTGGGCTCCTTGTGTGGCTGGGACCTAGGCACGCCTCATTTCTTGTCTGTCAGCTTCACTTGGTCCTTTCATGCGGATTCCCTCTCTCGCTGAACCCACATTCGGCGTCTCTTTGTGGAACTGTCTCTTCCTCCCAGGAAGTGTTGCCGTCCTTGTGCCTCACGTCGTGCCAGCCAGGTACCTTTGTCTGCCTGCAAGCCCCTGTGCCCTGTCCGAGTGCCTTGGCAGTGTTTTCTGTGGACTGTCCCTCCTGCCTTCTGCTGCCCAGGAGTTTATATTTACTTCAGTCCCTGCTGTTGTCAGTCCTGGACAAACAGTTTAATCAATGGCACATCTAAATTGCCTGGGTTTAACAATTTCTGAAAACACAAGTTAACAAAATGTATGGTTACCAAACATTAATAAGTACAGATATGCTGATTAGAAACCAATATTTCCAAGCCAGGTAAATACAGACATCCTCCAAGGCCATACTTCAAAGCAGTGACTCCCTTGCAAGACAGCAAACCCCATTAATAAGTACAGACAGCCTTTTAACTTCTCACCCCCCAGTCCCAACAGTGGGTGCCTAATGGAACCACCCAGTGCACAAAAAAATGTAAAAGTGTCCCCCTCTGACAGAGGGACCTGGAACCCTGGGCATACATGCTTGACATATAGTACATTGAAGGTCTGCTATTCATAGAGGAAAGTTGTGATGATTCATTTTCACTTTGTTGCAGTATGTTGTGTAATATCAAACCAGAAAAAAGTAAGCTCTGAAACATATGAGAATAAAACTGCTTGTAGTGTCCCCAGAGCTACAGAGGAAATATACTGATTTGCTGTATAGTTTTATTTTACTTTTTTCCAAATTTATGTTGCGGTTACTAAAGTTGCTGAAGTCATCATGTTTCTGTCTCCTGGGTGATTTGTATAAAGACAAACTATTAAAGTCCATTTTTCCTGTTCAATTTTGGCCTCTAAAGTGTAGAGAGGTTGGACTATACTGTTTTTGTTATTTTTGTATTCCAATTTTTTTTGTTTTTCATATTCAATAAAAGTTTATGTTTTCTTTGATGCCTAGACCTTTTTTTTCCTGTGTACAATATATGTAAAATCTGCTGAGACACTGAACATCTTCAGTCACGATAATGCATGATCTGTTGAAGTTAAAAGATTATATTAGAACTCCCAGTAGGGAGACCTTAAGCTTTCAGAAAATTTTCAGAAACAAATTTTTCTTTTGTCTGGTTAATGTTAAAATGGTTATTAACAATTGCTTCACTGCTGATATTCCCTTCTGCTACTATTTCATGGTGGTAATACATTGTGAGCATTATATTAAAAGTATTTAGTTGTCTAGCTTTGCATGGGTTCAACATAAATGCACACAGCCTTATTTTCAAAGCTTCATTCTCACTAATAAAATATACTATATACTATATATATCTTAACTTTCCATAACCACCCACTGACCTTTTTTAGCTGTCAAAATGAATGGATAGCAAAGCAATGCTAACCATTTTCTTTTACAGGAACATTCTTCCTGTTGTATTTCCTGAACTGATATCTTCACAGTAGGGGGTTTACAGGTTGAAATTTCCCATGCCTACTCAAGTGACCTTTTTGTAGGCTTTCTTGTTAACAGAGACCAATGCTGCTCTTGGTTAAATCCCCCAGGCCCCTGAAGTAACATTTACATTTTAGTTTTTCCCTTTTGAACAATTTTTTTTGAATGCTAAGAGCCTAAGTATATTGCAAAATGCATATTTAGTGTTTTATACTGATTAAGTGTTGCATTTTTACATTTTTACAAAGGAGTGCACTAATACTATTTCCTTTACACAAAAACAGTTTTATTAAACCAATAACATCTTATAGCAATTTCCCTACAATTTACATTTACATCTAAAGCACAGAGTGTATAACATTTTTATTATAATTTATTCATGACCTGTGTTTTGACAGTCTGGCTCATGCTGAAGATAAACTCTTGCTACAGAAGTTTAACATAACTATTGTGACAAATAGAGGCACTGTCGACCCCTTGAACCCTCAGACCAGACGTCAGACACCAGAATAAAGTCCAATAATAATATTTATTTGAACAAATAAGTGCACAAAGCACCCTTCTCTCCACAATACTCATAAACTACACAATAACTAATCAATAATCAATCCTCCACTCCCAGACGCGTTGCCACCTTTCCACCCAGCTCAGCTCAACGTCTGGGATTTCCCACAATCCTCTTACAGTCCTTGACCCGGAAGTGGTTCTGCCCCTCAGTCCATGTGACTTTCTATCACTTCCGGGTCAGGTAAAAACTTCTCCTTTTCTTCAGCCCGGAAGCATATCATTTCTTCCGTTCCCGTGACTTGGAAATACTTCCGGGCTATACGGAAAGCATAAATCCCTGGGCCTCCCTGCAGCGACTCCTGGCGGTCCCCATGGAATCCAGCAGGGCTATGAAGAAAAACTCCAAGGTCCATGATTCCATGCTGGCATTCGGGGCACCTCCATGCTGCAAGGAGGGCTCCATCTGGCGGCTTGGAGGTGTTGGCCGGAATATATGGCCGGCAATCCCTCACTCTATGATAGCACAGCAAATAGGCATTAACTACTAGACTTTATCTACTTTTGTTTAAAAATGTAATATTAATAATGTATCCTTTAATATACATAGATAGACCCTTATTTGTCCCCAGAGAGAAATTCTGCATTTTCAAGCTCATTATTCTGTATAAATAAATAGATATACACACACAATGTGTTCTGAAGACACACCAGAATGACCAAAAGGTAAGCAAATTAAAAGAAAGAAAACTTCTCACTTGGCTGTCGCAGTCACAGTGAGGCATTATACAGTCATATTGCTGTTGGTATAAAGGAGCCCCAGTAGCGTTTCTTGACACAATTCTGCTTAATAATACATTAACTAAATGTGCTTAGTTGTTAGTGTGTCAGAGGAAGGATGTGCAGCATTGTTCATAATAGCACTCAGTTGTTTTTATTAAGTCTCTCCTTTGCTACTGCCTCCAGGGGGTCCAGACTGTGTCACATAACAGAACATGCCCTTGTAATTAGCTTGTTGATTTGGTGGGCCTCTCCTGAAGCCATGTTACCAGCACAACACAACACAACTTAGAAAATCATTTTAGCCGTCACAGAGATTTAGAAGATGTGAAGGATGTCACTACCCACATTAAAGGAACACAGTTCGGAAGAAAAAAAAAGAGCCTGCTATACCCTTTCTTATATATATTGTAGCCGTTATCAAATCCCTCAAGAAGTCACATTTGCCCACCACTGGAAACCCCATAGGATATGGACGAGAGAAAATGTTCAACAACACCATTTACACACTTAGTCTGTGTGGCGTGACCGCACTATTATAGAAGCATTACAATGTAACTGATAATTACCAAAAAAAGCAGATAAATTATGCTCCAATTCACTCCACAGAAACAGAAAAAATGTGATGAAAGAAGAAAGCACTGCTGAAAACTAAGGGTATGGATCTGGATGTGAAGAAAGTTGAGAGAGATTGGGAGCATGCACTAATGCAGAGAGTACTCATATAATTAGTCTGCCTGAAAGGAATGAGGGAAACAATGCAAATGGATTGTTGAGAAGAAGCTGCTGAAGTAGTTCTCTCCACTGATTTTCTGTAACATAAGGAGTTATATGTTATAACATGTTATAAGGAGTTGTGTGTATACCATCCTACCAGAGTATCTTCTGCCAGACCTGTGACACTAATTTGTGATTTCTCTACTTCATAGTCTGCGTAGTCTTGAAAGCATTTCACCACTTTCAACAAACATTCCACATTCTTTATATTTGTACCAATTTCAGTGCTGTCACAACTCAAAAAGGAAAGATGTCCAAAATTATTCATGTTACAAAATCAGCAAATGTCCCAATGATGTTGGTATTCACAGGTCATTCAAAAATTTCCAGTGTTTTAATAACCTTTCAAAACTAATTCTCAAGTTTTTGTCAACCAGTAGCTTTCTTCGTCTGAGGTATCCTCTATGAGTTACCTATACTATAACCAGCTCTTTGTTAATCTGGCCTTGTCTGCCTTAAACATACAGTGCATCTGGAAAGTATTCACAGCGCATCACTTTTTCCACATTTTGTTATGTTACAGCCTTATTCCAAAATGGATTAAATTCATTTTTTTCCTCAGAATTCTACACACAACACCCCATAATGACAACATGAAAAAAGTTTACTTGAGGTTTTTGCAAATTTATTAAAAATAAAAAAACTGAGAAATCACATGTACATAAGTATTCTGTATATTTTGTACCAGTGAATTTACCTTTAATCCTCTGTTTAGATATATGAATGTTTTCTATTTAATTTTATTAAACAGGCAGTTGATTAATTCAATCTTTATAGTTTTATAGACTGGCGGGTGACGTACACTGCATATGTGATTGTTTTCCTGTGTATATACAGTTGTGCTTGAAAGTTTGTAAACCCTTTAGAATTTTCTATATTTCTGCATAAACATAACCGAAAGCATCATCAGATTTTCACACAAGTTCTAAAATTAGATAAAGAGAACCCAGTTAAACAAATGAGACAAAAATATTGTACTTGGTCATTTATGTATTGAGGAAAATGATCGAATATTACATATTTGTGAGTGGCAAAGGTATGTGAACCTCTAGGATTAGCAGTCAGTTTGAAGGTGAAATTAGAGTCAGGTGTTTTCAATCAAAGGGATGACAATCAGGTGTGAGTGGGCACCCTGTGTTATTTAAAGAACAGGGATCTATCAAAGTCTGCTCTTCACAAAACAGGTTTGTGGAAGTGTATCATGGCATGAACAAAGGAGATTTCTGAGGACCTCAGAAAAAGAGTGGTTGATGCTCATCAGGCTGGAAAATGTTACAAAACCATCTCTAAAGAGTTTGGACTCCACCAATCCACAGTCAGACAGATTGTGTACAAATGAAGGAAATTCAAGACCATTGTTACCCTCCCCAGGAGTCGTCGACCAACAAAGATCACTCCAAGAGCAAGGCGTGTAATAGTCAGCGAGGTCACAAAGGACCCCAGGGTAACTTCTAAGAAACTGAAGGCCTCTCTCACATTGGCTAATGTTCATGTTCATGAGTCCACCATCAGGAGAACACTGAACAACAATGGTGTGCATGGCAGGGTTGCAAGGAGAACGCCACTGCTCTCCAAAAAAAAACAATGCTGCTCGTCTGCAGTTTGCTAAAGACCACATGGACAAACCAGAAGGTTATTGGAAGAATGTTTTGTGGACGGATGAGACCAAAATAGAACTTTTTGGTTTAAATGAAAAGCGTTATGTTTGGAGAAAGGAAAACACTGCATTCCAGCATAAGAACCTTATCCTATCTGTGAAACATGGTGGTGGTAGTATCATGGTTTGGGCCTGTTTTGCTGCATCTGGGCCAGGATGGCTTGCCTTCATTGATGGAACAATGAATTCTGAATTATATCAGAGAATTCTAAAGGAAAATGTCAGGACATCTGTCCATGAACTGAATCTCAAGAGGAGGTGGGTCATGCAGCAAGACAACGACCCTAAGCACACAAGTCATTCTACCAAAGAATGGTTAAAGAAGAATAAAGTTAATGTTTTGGAATGGCCAAGTCAATGTCCTGACCTTAATCCAATCGAAATGTTGTGGAAGGACCTGAAGTGAGCAGTTAATGTGAGGAAACCCACCAACATCCCAGAGTTGAAGCTGTTCTGTACGGAGGAATGGGCAAAAATTCCTCCAAGCCGGTGTGCAGGACTGATCAACAGTTACTGGAAACATTTAGTTGCAGTTATTGCTGCAAAGGGGGGTCACACCAGATACTGAAAGCAAAGGTTCACATACTTTTGCCACTCACAAATATGTAATATTCGATCATTTTCCTTAATAAATAAATGACCAAGTATAATATTTTTGTCTCATTTGTTTAACTGGTTTCTTTTTATCTACTTTTAGGACTTGAGTGAAAATCTGATGATGTTTTAGGTCATATTTATGCAGAAATATAGACAATTCTAAAGGGTTCACAAACTTTCAAGCACAACTATAGGGTGGGCCACAGACCATGATGGGAGTTTCTTGAGTTTTTTTATACTGTGTGGGTTGTATTTCTACAATAAGGCTCCACATTTAAGATTAAGAAGGGGTATGACAGAGTAGACTATCTGGGAAGTGTTGTTCTATGTGCTTGTGGGAATTGGGAAGGGTTGAAAGACTAGGGTGCACTGGAACTATGGCATTTTTTTCTCTTTAGCTAGTGCCAGGTCATTTATACATCTGTCTGAGATTTTCTTCTCTATTCTTCTTCTGTATTTTCCTTATTTTGACTCAGGCTAATATATATACCATTTCTTAGGAATTTCATTGTTTAAGATCATTAATCTGCCGCTTGAGCTGGCTTGATTTGTTATTTTACTGCAGTATTGATGTTGCGCTTTAGCTAGAGTTTCTGGTAATTAATAAAGGCTCTGTCACAAAAACCCTCAGTATTATAGGAGGTCACTGAGAAATTCTTTAGAAATAATTCTCCTGCCTCTACAAACTATTCTGCATTAAAAACAAATCTCTTATTCTAAGTCTCTGTAAAGTGAATCAGAAATTTAAAATATAGATTTATACTGCTGAAACAGAATTAAACCATTGCTATAGCACCAAGCTGAATTTACAATACATACACACATACCTGTAGTGATGCCTCTGGTGCTACATCAGCTAGGTAAGATGACAAGAAAAATGTATTTCAATTTCATTTTCTAAACTTCAGCTATTCCTTAAAGATTCTTCTGCTTCCCCAGATAGCATTGAAACTTTTCTAGAACTGTTGAATTTCCAAACTCTACCAAACTTATGAGCTAGCCAACTAGAAGCCCTTACAACTACAAGTGAAATAAAAAAAATGAGCTGTCTACCAGGAAAAAGATTGGAGCCCTTCTGATTGATATCTTCCTTTTGATGCTATAAAGATGCTCTCCAAGAAACAGCTGCACATTCGCCACTCTCCAAACTTGCCCATTGCTTTACAGTGTCTACAGTCTAATAACTCTGACCTTGTAGAAAATCAATGCACTGCCATGCCTCCTTGAAATACTGCCCTCTAGATGAACTCCACCTAATTTTGCCACATTCAGACAAGGGAATAAAACTGTCTTGGCTGTTAAGGCTGCTCCTGACAGCTTACCCTAATAATTACTAACTCAAAAACTTTGTCAAAAGGCAAAATGACATACCCCAAGCTTAGTTGAATGCACTTATTCAGGGAATATTGTGGATTTTACTGCCTTAAAGACTGAACAGAATACACTCCCTTAATTCTTTGACTTCTTTCAAGGCCAGCTTGTACAATTCAACTTGGATATATCCACTACTTGGCAATGACCTCTTTTTATTTTAGATTAACTGAACAACAAGAAGAGAAAAGAGCGACAACCTTAGAATCTAAGGTTTCCTGTTAAATATTGAGAGGACTAATGTGCAGCAATTTCTTATATCACAATGGCCACTCTGGTCTCGAAATCTTTTCAATTCAAAGCCCAAGGTAATGAGGGCTCACCATATTTACACCAAGAAGGTCAACACTCCTCATTCTCTTCTGGCTGGTATCTGTCAAGTTTTTAGGATATTCAAGAAACCTATCACTTTTGAAGGCTATAAAATCATTTTCTTTGTCAATCATAGTGCCCCAAATGCAGAGGCCTGGTGGGTAATGTCCCAAGTCATGAGGAAGGAACACAATGCTGGCATTCCAGCCTTGCTTTTGTATCTGGCCAAAGTTTGTCTAACACGTGCAAGTCTGCAGTACTTCTCTGACCCCAAGCTGGCTTAGATACAATTGATACTCTTCTTCCCACTGGTTCATTAATTGGCTTTTCTAACAGTTTCATTTGTTCTCAGTGGCTGCCAGTTAACAGCATTATTATAGTTGAAGTATATTTGCTGAATGATCTTCTTTTAGGCTCTCGTGTATTTAAATAATTTGGAATGGAGGGTTTATTGTTGTATGCTGCTTTACGTTAAGGTAGTAGTAAGAAGACAGGAGGTTGTTATAGTAATGTGAAATCTTTGGCCCATATATTCCCTGTGTCCATCAAAGGCCTATCATATTTCTCTAGTTACTATTGTGAACAGTTTATTTGGGGTTTATTGGTTTTTAGGGGAGGGGTATTCAGAGGTGATTCGTGAGTTGCTTTACCATCATCACACTTCTCTGAGTTTTGCACATTAAACTCTTATTCTTTAATTGCTCTGTATTTCTGTTACCTTTACCTGTTATAATTAGCTAATCGAAATAATTGTTTGCGGAATGTAAGGCTACCCCCTCAGAAGAGATTGAGTGCAATGATCTCTTAATGTAATAAGGTGGACATAGAAATTCTTCAAGAAACATATTTCATTTGTAAAGATATATAGTGTGCCACCAACAGGCATTATTTAGTTGCTGTCCTTTTCTGTATCCATTTGCCAGAGCAGTGTCATACCTTTAGTTAGGCAATCGTTACAATTCAAGATTTTTGCCTTCTAGATGACAAAAGAGGAAGATTTTGATATTTTCTAGTTGAAATTGATGACAAGAAGCTTGCTTGTTGCTCAATGTATATCTCCACAACATCTTTGTCTCATATAAGGTTAAAAAAAGTTATCATTAAATGGTTTTGAGCCTATGGTTAGGACTAATGCAAATTCCTATATTTAACAGCTTCTTGATAAGAATTTGTATCTGATCAATCAATATATTCCTTCCACCTTCTCCAGTCTGGCTTAATTTGTTTCTTATCTAAGTTTGGCTGATTCAGTTCAGCTTCTTAATCCATCTGATTTTATACAATTTTCTTAATTTTCTGCATGTATAAAATCTTTCTCAAGAGTCAGTTACATTTTTATTTCTATATCACTTTCATTTCACTTTCTTTAAGTATCATCACTATTGTCTTCTCTGTCCAACCCTAGATTTTCCTCCTTAAACATTGACCTTTCACTTCTGTCCATCAGGACTGCATGTTGGTCATTCACTACCTCTCTCTTACAATGCAGAAAATTCATTGAACAACTTTATTCAAAATAATTAATTAATAAATTTGTTAATGTGAATGTAAATTCAGTGCATAATCAAGCTTTTGTATGGTTAGCTATGAAACGTTTCATAAGGGATTTCTCTATAACTTTGGATGCTGAAAATGCTCACAAGTCTCATGAAGAAAACTAAAAAGAAAGAAAAATTCTCACTTGGATACAGATAAAAAAAACAGTCACAGTAAGATATTATAAAGCTTATTGCTGTTGGTATAAAGAAACCCAGTAGCGTTTCTTTACACACTTCTGCTGAATAATTCATTGGCTGAATGTACTCAATGTTAGAGTGTCAGCATTTTTCAAAATGGTGCTCACTTTTGTTTTCGTTCTCTCCTCTGCTACAATCTCCAAGGGGTCAAAAGTATGTCCCACAACTGAGCCTGCCCTTTTAATTGGCTTGTTGATTTGGTTGATTAAAGTGATGTTACCAGTGTAGAATATCACACTGACCATTACAGAGTTGTTGGAGATGTAAAGGATGTCACTACCTACATTAAAGAAGCCTAGTCCCCAAAGAAAAAAAGAGCCTCCTCTGCCCTTTCTTATGTACCGGTAGTTCCTATGTGTTTTGAGGCCAGTCAATCCTGTCATTGAGGTGGAGCGCCAAATGCTTGTAGCTTTAAACCACCTCCATATCCACTTCATGAATAGTGGGCTTCACTATTCATTATAATGATCTTGAGTATAATCTGAATGACCCCAAAAGAACTTGTTCTTCAATATCAGTATGAATAATTGTATATCATAGGTAAGGACTGAGCTGAAATTCCAAATTTATTGTATTAAAAATAAACATTAATTAGAAGTCAATCTAAGCATTAACCTTAAAGCTCTGCAATGCTATGGACTCTGTGTGCTTTTTTTTAAGATTGTATAGGCATCCTTTCAAATATCTCATTTGAAATAAATAACAGCTCTACTGACTTCAACTTCTGAAACAATCAATGTATTGTACATCTCTGTGTAACTTTCTTGACTCAGAATTGTTCTGTTTTTTTTTCCTCTGGTCACCTTGGAAGAAATTAAACAGGCTTTGTCCTCTTTTGTCAAAGGTAAAGATCTGGTGACTGAAGGAATCCAGCCTGTGTTGGTTTTAACATTCTGGTCACAACTCACACTGCTGTTATACCTCGAAAGTATCATTATCTACCCCCACCCCCATCTTTACTTTAAAGTCTTTTAAATATCTTGAAATTAATATAACCCCAGCTCTAAAAGATATCACCACATTAAATATTCATCAATTTGTGAAACAGTATACTGTAAGTGTTGTACCTTGTGGAACAATCTTATCTCTTGTTTTCAGTCTCAACTTTCCATAGTTCAGATGAAGATACCACCAGGTCTAAAGTAAGTCTCTCACCAAGAAATGAGGCTGTATAAATTCCCATGCACATCAGGTTATTTGAAAAGTAGATTCATATCTGGGTTTTGAGCTGAGATGGTGTATGCAGTGCAATGGGCGGCCACAGCCACTGCCTGGCCGGGACGCCAACAGAGTGGAAGGACCAGGTGAGAAGTCATTGGTGAGGCAATACCTCCCCTGGGACACTAGAGGGCAGCCCTCCTGGGCGGCTGTGGCACCACGGATTCCTGCAGGGCATGTCAGGAGCTGGAGTTTGGTGAAGCCCTGTTACGTTCCATGGGGGCTGCCAGGGGGAGCTGCAGAGCCCTATAGAAGACCTCCAGCACACCTGGGAGTGATTCCAGGTAATACTGATGAGCCACCTGGAACACTCCCGGGACCTGAATAAGAGGAGCCACCTCACTCCATTGAATGGCCAGAGTCGGGAGGAAGAGGACAAGGTTTGAGGAGGAGTGGAGGGAGAAGGACTGGCAGCAAGAAGCGACTGTGTATTGGTGCTGGTGATTGTGCACTTTAAGCTGTAAATAAACAGGGTGTTGTTTTGAACCTGTGTCCTGCCTGTGTGTGTCCAGGTTAGGGCAGCTGTACGCCCTCTGGTGGCTTCACAGCAGAGTCTATCTCTTGCAATAGTGCCCTTAATACTGGTTGGCACCCAATTTCTTTTCTGTGCTCGTCTGCTCGTCTGCTCTAAGGACCTGTTGGCTCAGTGATTTTTTTGAGGAATCAGGGCTCCATTTATTCTATGATCTCATTCTCCAAATTTTCAGTGTCTACCTATGTCTTTCTCATTTGTCAACAGTAATGATGAGAGAAACAAACTATTTCCAATTAGAGTAATTGACATCAAAATTTTATTTTGAAGGCAATTCAGCAACTGTGAAACACAAAACTCACAAAAAAAATATTTAGAGTTTTTGGGTATTTTTGGGGGGTCGAAAACAAGGAATATTGCTCCCTAGAGCCTTGTTCATACTTTTGTGTTTACCTGTTCTTTTCTGAAGCTGTCAAATGCATGTGATCCATACCACACTGGTAAAATCAGTTCTTTTCATCCCATCACAGGGAAAGAGTGCAGAATCTGATATGCTGCATATTTTCCACACAAAAATGCATTATTGTGTACCTCACTGTGTTTTCTCCAGAATACAGAGAGTTGCTGCTGTCAGTGTTGTTTCCTAGCAACTCATTTATCCTAGATCCTATTTTGCAAATTTTTTGCAAGCAAAAACAATGCGTTTTGCTACAAATTCAAATTTGCTCATCACTAACCCACAGCTAAGGTCAGTCCTTCAAACATGTGAGATCTGTTAATTCTTTTCCATTTTATCTCATACCTTTTTAAAGTTTGCTTATACAATTAGTTTTCATTTCAAGCCTGTCTCTATGCTGTACGCTCATCTTCACGATGCAGGCAAGAAACCTTTTTTGTCCGACTAAATGCCAATTTGGCACCTCCCTTGAGCTGGTATTAAATTTTAAGTAAAGGCAAAGTTTTTTTCTAACAATGCAGTCTTTAATTTATTCAAAATACAATTATTTTGCAATGTATATTTTCTTAAGGTTTTTCAGTACCTTTTTCATGTATTCTGTTCCTACCCTTGCACTACATGTGCAACTTCTAGATTTTTCATCATAGTCCTATTCATCTATTAATAAGAAGTTAATTTCCATATGCTGTATAGCTGCTAAGATCCTCCTGGCATCTGGCTGAAAAAAACAAGATGAGTGTTCAGTATATGCCTGAAGGAATTTATTTTACAACTTAACCATTTTGGAACTTTTGGCTGCATGCACTAATCTCTTTTCTTGTATCAGCTGTATCATCTCTTGAAAAAAAAAGGATTTTTTTTAAACCATTTATTTTGTTTTACCTGAGATGTGTAGGTCAACCTGGCATCACCAAAGAGTGTCTTTGTTTCTGTATGTGCTTGCTTTTTCTCTCTGTCATCTCTTAAAGACCCACCATCCATTTTACTCTCTCACTTTATGATTGTTAGAAATTCAGAATTTATATCATTCATAGTTTAGAATACATTGTGTTACTCTACTCTGGGATGAAAACATTTTATTTATAAAAAATACTACCACTCACCTTCTGCATATTTTGCATCTTTTAAGGAACCTTGAGAGCATCTTATTAAATTAATGGGTCCTGGTTGGTGTTATTCCCCTTACAAGGTATGGCTGAAAACCTTACTTGTCTCAAAAACTTTAGGATTTGGTTGTTGAGTTTACTGCTTTTCTAAACATGATAACTTCCTGAAATGGTGTATTTTTGATGATGCGCCTGGATCTTAATTACCTCTCCTGCTTGAAATGCCACTGTTAAGATGATTATTATCTCTTTTTGTAATGCTATTGTTTCTATGATATCCTTCCCTTCACTTTACACCATCTGTTTCAATGTAGACTAAAGAATTTCAATGCCTTTAAAAATGTGGCTGTAACCCTTTATAGCCTCAAGAGCATTAGAAACTATATCCCTAAAAGTTACCTTTAGAGCATATTTCACATTTTCAAAGGAAGAGTACAAGGAAGTGTGTGATTTTGGGAAAGACCTCTTAAATTCACAGTTTATTGTTACTGTATTAACTGTAACATCTGAATTAAATTACTCTTTAACTGACATAATTATCCCAAGAGTTTACATACTTTTTTCCAACAAATCTAAGTAGGATTAGTGTGTTCAATGAAGACATGGAAAAGTACATTTTGGTGTGTTTTGCGTTTACTTAGATTTTCTTGGCCTATTCTTACAACTTTAATAAAATGAAGCCACATTTCAGATTGAATTAATACCAAAACAATACTGTAGGGTCCTACATTTTTTTTTTACAAATCATTCTACATGGGACTGTTATATTAGCATTTAGAGAATTAAACAATAGAGCATTAATTGCAAACAATAGAGTATTAATTACAAAGAGTATTGTTACCAAGTAAGGTGGAGCTTTATGCTGCAGAGTTCCGTAGTTTATCAGTGGAGACTTCATCTAAAAGAATTTTTGTAGTCTTACGAGTAAAGAAATCGAATAAGCTTTGAAACATATGAAGTTGTTATTAAGCTCTCCTGTGTTCCTTGTACATTTCTCTGAAGAAGGTGGAATAGGCTGTGACACATACACACACGCACACACACGCACACACACACACACACACACATGAGTTGTGTAGTGAGAACCGAGGTGCATGCAGGTACAGAAAAATTTTTAAAAGTGCATGCATGCGCCATCAAGTGGCTATGGTTGAAAGTGAGCACAAACACACACACACAGTTCTTTTGTTTATATATGTCTGATTATACCTGATGATTTGTCAATATCAAACTATGAACGTTATGTTTTTTCACCAAATAAACAAAATTACATAGTGCTTGGACTCTATATATTGTACCTTCACAGTACCTCAAACTTAAATCCAAATGTAATGTATGCATACCACCATCTTTTTGTTTACAAAGAAAAACACTGCTAATCACATATGTGGTGATTTAAAATGAACCAATGTTCCCTTAGTGTGCAGCAGACATTGTATTCATGTGTGTTAGTTGCTGTTATCACTTGTTATGGGTTTGTGCACTGATATCTTTGTTAGCATAGATAGTTCTTTCTTATTCTGTTAAATGCACTTTGTGATGTGTCGGGGTCTTATATGACCAAAATATTTATTTTATTTCAAAAGAGAAACAAATACTGTGCACTATTTTGTTTTTATGCACTTTGAGATGTGCCTGCATCAGACGTGAGCAAAATATTTATTTTAATATTTCAAATGTAGAAACAAAGTATTGCTTCTAACTCAGATTCTATTCAGTTACAGCTTTTTTATTGTTTTTTACGCACTTTTTGATATGCCTGTGTCAGATGTGACCAAATTTAAAATGAAAATAATGAATAAACATTACTTGTTTTTCAACACATTCATTGGTTTAAAATTTGTTATTACCTGCTGTTTAGTAGCCTCTAAATTTCATGGTTTGAAAATCTGGCCCAACTGATTTTGTAATTGAATAGCCCTGACTTACAGCTTTGTGTCATAAACTGTTGAGTTTGTGATGGGTCATCACATGATCATGTAATAAAATTGGCCTAGTTCATCCAATCTCAGATTCTGTGGTGAAAGATATAACATCCACTCTGTAGCATAGTATTTATTGCAGTAGTATGTGAAACAATATTGTTGACTCGTCACAGACAGCTTTCATTTCAATGGCACTCAAATATGAAATATATTCTCCACGACACCACATACTCTCTCACAACTAGTGAGACAATTAAACTGAGGTAATCTACATAGAAAGACGCATATTAGAAAGAGTGAGAGATGATTAGCTTGTAAGGTGAAACACTGGAAATGTCAAAATGAAAATATTAGATGTGGCACAAGAATGTGACAATTTTTGGGGTGTTATGACAAACAAGTGATATGCTGGGGAAGTATATAATGCTGTGGCACTGTTGTGTATTTAAAGCAATTTCGGTGGATATGGTCAGTGCTTCACTGTGTTTTTGCTGTTTAGTATCTAATTCTGTAACAGAGGTGCAAAGAAGATATAGCATGAAGTTTAACATGCTTCAGTGAGGAAGATTTTCTTCTTGTAACACTTTTTCAAAGCAGTTCAATAAATTTCAGTCTACTGGCTGTGTGAAGAATATGTGAAGGATATATTTGGACCATTGAAAACTGTAAGAAAATGAAAAATATGTAAAGACTGTGACAAGCTGTAGACTTTCAGCACCAAGTGAGTTGGTTGCATTAAACATTTAAAACTGGGTTGTTCGTCGAATGATTCAAGATTTTTCTTATAGTTCATACATTTTTTAGGAATAATTTAGCTACTTGTTTTACTTAATGAAAACTGGGATATGTTGAAGCATTATTTAGGAAAAATATATTGTTATGTTAAAGATGGAGTTCATTTGAATATTGTTATTTAAAAAAAATAAGGTTATTTAAGTAAATTAATATTAAAGTAAATAAACTCATTACAGTACATCCTCATGCTGCCTCCCAAGAACTGAGTTCTCTTAGCCTTACTAAAGCTTACACTAAGCATTTACAGTGGCAGTGATACAGAATACCTCAGGAATATTTCCCTGTTTGAATGATTTTATTATTCCCTTTTAGTAAGAAAAGACTTATACTCTTTTTTTAATTGTATGGTGTTTTTATTGGTCTATGGCTGCACTTTCATAATGGGTTTAAGCCTCTACTTGGGTCCCAGTATGGTACCGATTTTCTTATTTGGGTCCTCAGATTGAAATGTTTTAGAAAACCTTGCCTTACAGCTAAATTTGTGTAACTCCTTGTACAGATATTTGAATTAAAATACTCTTACATTATAAACTTTTTATTATGGTGACTACAATAAAGCAACAAGCAGAAAGGTACATAATTCTTGTACACTAATAAGCTCAATAGCAAAAAACAGTTAAAATAATTTCTTAAGAAGGAGGAAATTAATAATTATCTTTCAAACTAAGGGTTTCTTTTAAAACATTTTCTACTCAGTAAGACATACATAACAGAAATTTCACTGTTCTAACATTCTTTCTCTTTCTAATCTCTTCACAAAATATAAGAACCATGTGTGATGTACATTTCAGGAAATCAAAAATAATTTTCTGTCCTGTCAGCACTTGCTTAAGATTTTAAAATATTGTTTTTGTTTTGTCTGGTCTCTTCCCCAGTGAGGCAGATGCATAGCCTTGTCTCTACAGCTAGTCAATCCATAGCTCTGTTTTGTATATTTCCAAAGATGAGAAACCTTCCTCATGAACACAGTGTTAGCATTCATTGTTAGAGTTACAAATCAAATTGCAAGTAAAGTAAATAAAAATATTTGTGGAGGCATTAGTTCACTGCAGTTAAGAATTTCTTTTTGTACATGATGATATTTTTCAGAACATAATGTATTACAACTTCAAGTCCACTTTATTGTTACATGCAGGTACAAGATGCAATGCAGTTTAAAAGGCATTTTCAAGGTTCCTTGCACACCCAAATTATTGTACTTTTAACTAATATTTATCTTAAAAATAATTAAACGTTTCACAATTTCGACATCTCTCTCTCTCTCTCAACTATAATTCCTGGGGATCCTCAGAAAAAACAACCTGAAGGAGAAGCTGCTGGTGTCCTTTTACCGCTGCTCCATTGAGAGTGCGCTGTCATACTGCATTTCTACATGATATGCCAGCAGCTCATTGGTAGACAGGAGAGCCCTTCAGAGGGTCATAAACTCTGCCCAGAAAATTACTGGCTGTACACTGCCCTCTTTGGAGGAACTCTTCAGCTCTTGCTGCTTCAACAGAGCAGCCAATATCATGAAAGACTCTTTCCACACAGGACATCACCTGTTTGAGTTGCTGCCCTCTGGTAGGTGGTTCAGGTCCATCCAATCACGAACAAACAGATTTAAAAACAATTTCTACCCCAGAGGAATATGAGAACCAAATACTACTAAACACTTATAATGACTGACAATGACCAATATTACAATCACTCTTGTACTACAAATACATGTTTACATTCTTTGAATGTTATATTATTTATCTATTGGTTTTTTTGTACTCAATTCATATGTGCATTATACCTAACTGCAATATTTAGTTATTGTATTGTATTGTATTATATTACTAGTTGATTGCCCAGTGGCTTTGCTCACTAGTGCAAGGGAAAAAATAAAATGTAGTCTATAAGTTATTAAACAGTAAAATATTAACATTTAAGAAGTAAAGATATATTGAGCACTACTGGAGTGGTTTGGGGTAAACTACATTTTAAAGGCGCTATAACACAACAGGTAAGTAGTACTAACAGCAGCTAAAATGTATTTGGATTATCTCTCGGTAGTAGATCGCTTGTGAAAGGCGCTACACGACCGCTGTGGTATAGAAAGTACATTTTCTATGTGATCATCTAAATTTCTGCCTGACAACCTTGCACTATCCATCCATCCATCCATTGTCTCCCGCTTATCCGAGGTCGGGTCGCGGGGGCAGCAGCTTCAGCAGAGATGCCCAGACTTCCCTCTCCCTGGCCACTTCTTCTAGCTCTTCCGGGAGAATCCCAAGGCGTTCCCAGGCCAGTCGAGAGACATAGTCCCTCCAGCGTGTCCTGGGTCTTCCCCGGGGCCTCCTCCCGGTTGGACGTGCCCGGAACACCTCACCAGGGAGGCGTCCAGGAGGCATCCTGATCAGATGCCCGAGCCACCTCATCTGACTCCTCTCAATGCGGAGGAGCAGCGGCTCTACTCTGAGCCCCTCCCAGATGACTGAGCTTCTCACCCTATCTTTAAGGGAAAGCCCAGACACCCTGCGGAGGAAACTCATTTCAGCCGCTTGTATTCGCGATCTCGTTCTTTCGGTCACTACCCATAGCTCATGACCATAGGTGAGGGTAGGAACATAGATCGACTGGTAAATTGAGACCTTCGCCTTGCAGCTCAGCTCCTTTTTCACCACGACAGACCGATGCAATGCCCGCATTACTGCGGATGCCGCACCGATCCGCCTGTCGATCTCACGCTCCATTCTTCCCTCAGCCTGTGATTTACTTCTTAAAATAATTCATCACAAAAGGAACTTTGAATGTTGCGGGGTTTTAGTGACACGAACTCACCTTAAGGGACAGTAAGTAGTAGTGCAGGGTAATTTACAAACAGAGTCCTGCTTCGATGGCGCGAATTACATTCATTCGCAAAGATTTCCACTCTCCCAGGAGCCAACGGGGCACTTGAAGTGTCACAAACAGTGCGAGAAGAGAGGACGCTGCCCGAAACTGCAAAGCTCTCGACCTCGCAGGGCAGCCCGACATTCCGCACCTCCCAGCGTCCACTTTGTTCTCACGCACATTGTTTACAGCTCGCCGCAGTTAAAAAGTAGAAAGGCACAAAGCTGTTTTCCTAATATTTTCTACTATCAAGTACTGCCAACTAAAAAAAAGTTACAATGTGGCAGTTTCCTAGACAGTCACATGGACGAATAAATAAAACTTCTGTTAGAACGCGCCTGGTGGCGGACAGGTCAGCGCTGTAGTCCAGAGAGGAGGGCTGGGAGAGGACGACGCGGGGTGTACTTCTGTGGGATAGATCAGCGTGTTTGTGTTTACTTCTTTTCAATATCAGTAAAATAACTCTCACACAAATAATAACAATTCGTAAAGACGATATAAAAATGGTGTCCACAAACAAAGTGATTAGTTCCTGTATTATAATATGTTCTGTGGTCATACGTAATTTCCATATCGCGTGGTCATACGTAATTTCTGTTTCATACGTAATTTCCATATCGCGTGGTCATACGTAATTTCCGTTTCAAACGCGAAAATAATTTTATACAGTACTGTGCAAAAGTTTTAGGCAGGTGTGAAAAAATGCTGTAAACAAAGAATGCTTTCAGAAATATAAATAATGATTGTTTATTTTTATCAATTTACAAAATGCAAAGTGAGCGAACAAAAGAAAAATCTAAATCAAATAAATATTTGGTGTTACTACCTTTTGCCTTCAAACTAGCATCAATTCTTATAGGTACACTTGCACAAAGTCAGGAATTTTGTTGGATTATAGTCAGGTGTATGATCAACCAGTTATACCAAACAGGTGCTAATGATCATCAATGTCACACGTAGGTTGAAACACAGTCATTAACTGAAACAGAAACAGCTGTGTAGGAGGCCTAAAACTGGGTGAGGAACAGCCAAACTCTGCTACCAAGGTGAGGTTGTGGAAGACAGTTTCATGTTATGGCAAGATTGAGCACAGCAACAAGACACAAGGTAGTTATACTGCATCAGCAAGGTCTCTCCCAGACAAAGATTTCAAAGCAGACTGGGGTTTCAAGATGTGCTGTTCAAGCTATTTTGAAGAAGCACAAAGAAACGGGCAATGCTGAGGATCGTAGACGCAGTGGTCAGCCAAGGAAACTTAGTGCAGCAGATGAAAGACACATCAAGCTTATTACCCTTCGAAATCGGAAGATGTCCAGCAGTGCCATCAGCTCAGAACTGGCAGAAACCAGTGGGACCCAGGTACACCCATCTACTGTCTGGAGAAGTCTGGCCAGAAGTGGTCTTCATGGAAGAGTTGCAGCCAAAAAGCCATACCTCCGACGTGGAAACAAGGCCAAGCGACTTCCTATGCATGAAAACATAGGAACTGGGGTGCAGAAAAATGGCAGCAGGTGCTCGGGACTGATGAGTCAAAATTTGAAATATTTGGCTGTAGCAGAAGGCAGTTTGTTCGTCGAAGGGCTGGAGAGTGGTACAATAATGAGTGTCTGCAGGCAACAGTGAAGCATGGTGGAGGTTCCTTGAACGTTTGGGGCTGCATTTCTGCAAATGGAGTTGGAGATTTGGTCAGGATTAATGGTGTTCTCAATGCTGAGAAATACAGGCAGATACTTATCCATCATGCAATGCCATCAGGGAGGCGTATGATTGGCCCCAAATTTATTCTGCAGCAGGACAATGACCCCAAACATACAGCCAAAGTCATTAAGAACTATCTTCAGCGTAAAGAAGAACAAGAAGTCCTGGAAGTGAGCCCTGACCTCAACATCATCGAGTGTGTCTGGGATTACATGAAGAGACAGAAGGATGTGAGGAAGCCTACAGCCACAGAAGATCTGTGGCTAGTTCTCCAAGATGTTTGGAACAACCTACCAGCCGAGTTCCTTCAAAAACTGTGTGCAAGTGTACCTGGAAGAATTGATGCTGTTTTGAAGGCAAAGGGTGGTCACACCAAATATTGATTTGATTTAGATTTCTCTTTTGTTCATTCACTGCATTTTGTTGATTGATGAAAATAAATGATTAACACTTCCATTTTTGAAAGCATTCTTTGTTTACAGCATTTTTTCACACCTGCCTAAAACTTTTGCACAGTACTGTATATATAGATATTATATTATATTGTATTATAATTTAGGCAGCACGGTGGCGCAGTTGTAGCACTGCTGCCTCGCAGTAAGGAGACCTGGGTTCGCTTCCCGGGTCCTCCCTGCGTGGAGTTTGTATGTTCTCCCCGTGTCTGTGTGGGTTTCCTCTGGGTGCTCCGGTTTCCTCACACAGCCCAAAGACATGCTGGTTAGGTGCATTGGGGATCCTAAATTGTCCCTAGTGTGTGCTTGGTGTGTGGGTGTGAGTGCCCTGCGGTGGGCTGGTGCCCTGTCCAGGGTTTGTTCCTGCCTTGCGCCCTGTGTTGGCTGGGATTGGCTCCAACAGACCCCCATGACCCTGTGTTAGTATATAGCGGGTTGGATAATGGATGGATGAATTATAATTTAATTATGACCATTATATGTGAATGCACCTATAGGACTGCTGCATTTTGGTTTTAGATAGATAGATAGATAGATAGATAGATAGATAGATAGATAGATAGATAGATAGATGATAGATAGATAGATAGATAGATAGATAGATAGATAGATAGATAGATAGATAGATAGATAGATAGATAGATAGATACTTTATTAATCCCAGGGGGAAATTCACATACTAAGTGTAATGACAATAAAAGGAATCTAAATCTGATGTGTATATATATATATATATATATATATATATATATATATATATATATATATATATATATATATGTATGTAATATGTATCTTTAATACTGTATTGTATTTCCATTTAGGATACCCAAAAATTTAATATGTACCCCAAGTATATAGTATACCAAGACCTTTTTATTCTTTAATGGAATTGCTTTCACTTGACAAGCCTCTGCACACAGAATTTGTTTGCCTTTCACAAACCTGCACAAGCTCAGTTTCACAAGATCACTCCACATTCTCAGAATTTCACCTCATGCAGCTAAATAAATACAGGAGGTAAGCATGTACAGGCTTCTGAAAGGGAAAGCCAGCAATTCTGCTCGTGCAGGAGTCTGTAGAAATCTTTCTGAAACTTACTTCCTGAAGCATTTTTGTTTTCTTATCGGTTCTGTGTTTGGATTTATACTTGATAGTCCTTTCAGTGAAAAACATGACCAAGACTTCTGAGGTGTGACAATAAAATACTTGGAATTTAAGGTACACCTCAATTTTAAGTTTGGAAAAATTTTAAAGAAGTTAAATTGGAAGCAGTACAATGTATTACACAGGACTGTGCAGCTGCCTTGCAGTAAGAAGACCAGGGTTCATGTCCTTGGTGTTTCCTGTATTGAGTTTGCATGTTTCTTACTGTATCTGCATGAGTTTCGTCCCACTCTTTAAAGATAAGGAAGTTGGATAAATTAGTGTTTTTAAATTAACCGGTGTGTGTGTATTTGACCTGTTATGGACTGGTGCCCTGTCCAGGTGTTGTTTCTGCCTTGCTCCCTCTATAACCGGGTTAGGAAAATGGATATGTATTGTGATATATAAATTAATCAAAAATACTCGATAAAGGTTTGGGGACGAGCGCCGTATAATGTCCGTACATTTAGGACAAAGAGAGAATTATAAAGTGATCAAAAATAAGGCATTTGACAACCGATCGTGGCAAACATGGGGTTTTTATAGAAAAAATGGAGTCAGGAAATGACAACAGCTGTGGGAGTATGGAAGAGACGTCATCAAAGGAGGACCGGTGCTGATGTCATCTTGGAGCACCGGGTTTGATGTCATCTTAGTGTGCCTGGATTGACGTTGTCTTGGAGAGCCAGGGTTGACGTCATCACAGGAGAGTTGGAAACGATGTTGCCAATGGGAAGCAAAGACGGGAGTGATTCAGTATTGCTGTTGTAAATAAACAAAAATACAGGAGGTGAGTTATTGTTTGTCTCCTTTGGTTCTGCTCATACAGAGAGACATTAGTAACCACAATTGACCCTGTATCCCTTGTAGTATCACTCACCTTTGGGATTGATGGCTTCTTCCTAAGCGCTCATGTGTGACAATATATATGCAATTAATCAGCGTTGTGGAAACATCTTTTCAGATGTGAGTCTGGTTATGACTGCCTAATATTGTGGTTCTTCCAGTTATGATTATTTCCAGCAGGAAGAGGTGGCATCAGCAGTGGAAAAGCCATCAGTATTCCATTCTGAAAGTGTTATTACAGAGTGCTAACCCCTGGAATGTTGGAGAATTACCATCACTAGAGTCCTTAAACTGTCCCATATACATGTGACAATATACATATTATTACTGTATATAGTGGCCTCTAGGAGGTATCACTAACCCTTAAATTGTCAGACACATTCAGCACATATTCCAGGTTCAAAACAAAGTGATTTTTATTTATAAGTTCCTCACAAGTTCCTTCTTCCTACAAACAAAACAAATCATTATAATTATTTTCCTCACTTCTTCCACTTCTCCCAGGAAAGCCTTGTCCACTTCCTCCTGACACCAACTACCAAACTGAGATGAGACAGCTTCTTTTATGCTAGACCTGGGAGTACTTACAGTGGTACACCACTGCATGGTGGAATCACTTCCACATAATTCAGAAGCTCCACAAAATATGGAGGTCTTCACCTGGCATCACCTAGGCACCTCAACTGGGTTGCCCTCCTACAATCCTGCAGGTGTCCAAACTGGGGAAATCCCAGAGGAGTAACATCACCTATCATGTTTGGGTATGAGTGGCTTTCTGTCAATAACTTCTCCCAGTCCACCCATTATTTCTTCTCCATGACTGGGGAAAGGAATCCGTTAAGTTTCTTAAATATATCTTCCGATATATGCTGTGTTGGAATAACATTAATTAAGTAACTAAAATGTAAAAATGTGTGTGAGTGACAAGGAATCGAAAAAACATCTGATGTAATTAATGGAATATGCCCTTTGTGGCAGAAGAGTGGAAAATTGATTCTCTATTATGATGATCAAAATATCACTAAATAAATGTCTTTAAACTTCAGAATTGGTTTGTTGTTTCCAAGACATTTTTACCTAAAGGAATATATTTTCCAAGAAAAAAGTTAATTATTATGTAAGGTTTCTTTTAAACAACCTTTTAGACACATTTTAAGAACACATTGAAGAATGGTTCCGTGACTCCATCCATTTACAACCTACACTATCTATTGTTTCTAGGCAACTGCTACAGAGGACACTCACAACACATATTACACATATTGCAGTTGCAAAATGCATTGAATTTAAAATCATGAAAATTGGATTAAATGGGTTTGAAAATGTTATGCTGTTGTTTAGGTTGTTTGTTTTAGTTGCACATTGCTTGGTCCTGGAGTTGTTTTCTGCTCAGACTTCAATATCTTGAGTGTGAATTTTGTGTTTCCTGCGCTTTTTGAAATTCATGCTGTACATTTTTAATAACAGACTGCTAAAACTGTTGTCATCTATTCCAGTTTTGTGTATCCCTGGCTTGGTAATTATGGATCTAGCCATAAAACTACACTGCAGGTGGCCTTTACTAGGCATTAATTTCACCATAAATCTAAAGAGTGATGAAATCCTTTTACTGTTACCTCATGAATTTTTCTGATAGAAGTGTTTGCCTCCAGAAATATTCACATAATGTATGATTGTTGACATTACTTAGAGAAGTCTGTTCACAAGGAGAAACATTTTAACAATCAGTTCATAAAACTGTCAATCGAATAGTCAAATAACTGACAATAATTAAATCTAACAATAGTCAATAATGGATCAATCCAACAATAATTAAATCCAACCAACAAAGACCTTATCCACTACTCATTTAGTATGATATATTTTACTTCATTATTCTTTAAAATTCTAAGAGTTAATAGAGTTCTTTTTTCATAAATCACTTGACCAAAAGCATTAGTATTTGTGTGCTTAAGTTTAGTATACACTCTGATAAACATACTGCATACGCATTGATGTCAATGTGATTTAAAATATTACAGAACCTTGAAAAGGCTCACAATAGTTTATGGACTTTTATTTTAATATGTGTGTAGAAATTTTAATGTGTATTGATTTAGATTTCTATAAGATGATGAAGTAAAGTAAACTGAATTAAACTTTTCTACTATTTAAAAACAAATCCAATAAACATACTAATGTGTAAGTGATTTAGTGACTAACCCAGCCACAGGGGATGCACAAACTAGTTTTTTTCTTTGTGCCGGTCCCAAGCCCAGATAAATGGGGAGGATTATGTCAGGAAGGGCATCCGGTGTAAAATTTTGCCAAATCAATATGCGGACAACAATACAAATTTCCATACTGGATCGGTCGAGCCCCGGGTTAACAACAACCGCCACCAGTACTGTTAGCCAACAAGGTGCTGGCGGAAATTGGGCTACTGTTGGCCAAAGAAGAAGAAGAAGGAGAAGAAGAGGGGAGAGACATGTCTGGAGGTAGGAGGAGAGGAGGAAAGTAAAAAGAGTGGAACTGAGGGTAGGAACTTTGAATGTTGGCAGTATGACTGGTAAGGGGAGAGAGTTAGCAGATATGATGGAGAGAAGGAAGGTTGATATATTGTGCGTGCAAGAGACTAAATGGAAGGGGAGTAATGCCAGGTGGATTGGAGGTGGATTCGACTTGGGAGGAGAAATGGGGCAGGAGTTATTCTGAAGGAACAGTATGTCAAGAGTGTTTTGGAGGTGAAAAAAGTGTCAGGCAGAGTAATAATTATGAAGCTGGAAATTGGAGGTGTGATGATGAATGTTGTTAGTGCATATGCACCACAAGTTGAGTGTGCAATGGGTGAGAAAGAAGATTTTTTTGGATGAAGTGTTGGATGAGTTGGATGAAGTGATAAACAGTGTACCCAAGGGACAGAAAGTGGTGATTGGAGTGGATTTCAATGGGCATGTTGGTGAAGGGAACAGTGGAGACGAGGAGGTGATGGGTAGGTATAGTGTCAAGGACAGGAATGAAGAAGGTCAGGGGATAGTGGATTTTGCCAAAAGGATGGGCATGGCTGTGGTGAATACGTATTTTAAGAAGAGGGAGGAACATAGGGTTATGTACAAAAGTGGAAGAAGATGCACACAGGCAGATTACATCCTATGCAGAAGAGTTGATCTGAAGGAGATTGAAGACTGCAAAGTGGTGGCAGGGGAAAGTGTAGTTAAGCAGCATAGGTTGGTGGTCTGTAGGATAACGTTGGAGATCAAGAAGAGGAAGAGAGTGAGGGCAGATCCAAGGATCAAATGGTGGAAGATGAAAAAGGAAGACTGCAAGGTTTAGTTTAGGGAGGAGGTGAGACAGGCACTGGGTGGCAGTGAAGAGTTACCAGACAACTGGGAAACTACAGCAGATGTAGTAAGGGTGACAGCAAGAAGGGTGCTTGGCGTGACATCTGGAAAGAGGAAGGAGGAAAAGGAAACCTGGTGGTGGAATGAGGAAATACAGGAGAGTATACAGAGGAAGAGGATGGGAAAGAATAAGTAGGATAGTCAGAGAAATGCAGAAAGTAGACAAGAGTACAAGGAGATAAGGCACAAGGTGAAGAGAGAGGTAGCGACCAAGGTTATTATAGTTTTGCCTTTTTATATTAGTTTTTATTTCTATATTTTTTCTGACCTTACTTGGAAATTCAGTTTAGTTTTAGTTTTCCTTCATCGTGTACTTTTAGTTTTAGTTTAGTTTTTATTTCACAAAGACATTTCTATTTTATTTTTATATATATTAGTTTCAGTTTTAGTTTTAGTAATTATGGCATGGAGCGCCTACGGAGTTAGTTATGTGTCACAATCAGACAGAACTATACACTTAACAGATTTGGATATGAGTTTAATGTTAGTGGAAGCTTACTACACTGCCTAGTTTACTATCTGGTTTTGTTTTTCGTCTGATAAAAACAAGCATAATCAAAACTAGATACTGAATATGAATAATTTTACACAATTGTATAATTTTTAAAATATTTTCTCATGAAAATCACAGGGGCTTAGGAAGAACAGGGCTCTTTGACTTGAATGAGTGTGCAGACCCCACGTAGCTGTATTGAGGGAAATAAAGAAGAACAAGCATGTAGTGTGAAGGTTAGAGGTGGTGAGGCATGAATAGCCTACCATTAGAACAGTAAACCCATAATGAGCAGGGCAAGAGCAGGTAATAGGAATACGGACAGGCATAAAACAACAGAGACAGCGTCTGAGATTAAGAACAACATATACATTATCTAAACCTGTTTATCCAGAGCAGGATCACAGGAAACCTGGAGCCCACCGCAGCAGGTTTGAATGTATGGCAGGAAAACTACCTGGTATACAATATGTATGATATGGCTGATGTTAAGAACATAAAGAATATGATAATTCAACTATCTTTTTTGAGAGAGAGAGAAAAGCATTGATAAAAGGGAGACAAATATTTAAAAATATAATTCTGCTAATGGTTTACTTTCACAATATCAGGTATTTTGACTTGTGAATATGAACTAAAAAAGATAAATTAATAAATATAAAATAAATACAAAAACCCATTAGTATGTCTAGTTTTTCATCACTTGTCAGACTCTCTACCTTTGTTTGTATTGCTTCATTGTTAAACAATATTTTTAAAGCAAAAGTGATTGGTCAGCAACAATATGCTGATCTTGTATGATGACCTAGTCAGTCTCTCGATCAGTACCATTTTATTTTCAAAAACCAGGAGTGGTCTCCCCTCGACTTTCTTGTATACTCAGATATGGATATTTGAGGAGTAAACCACAAGACAATGATTATATTTTTATATTATGTACATTAAGGAACCATCACCAACAAATCAAATTAATAATATATTGAACACTTATTATAAATGTAATGTTGAATAAATCAGACTCTGCAGCTGCATAAATAAAATTAAAAAATCATATGTGTTCAGGTAAAGTACCACTTCCGGGTGATGGATTTGGCCCAAAAGTTAATACAGATCTACAATTGTGGTGTAACAACCACATGCCAAATTTCATTCATCTATCTAGTTGCATGTTTGAGTTATCGTGTTTACACACACACACACACACGCACGCACACACTCACAATTTCAAAAAACAGTATTTTTGGACTCTGGGAGGTCTATAACGTCAAGATTCATCAAAATATCGAGGTCGAATTTTTTCATGATTACTGTACTTTCTCTATACTTCGTATATGAGAAACCAAAAACGATTTCTCCTGTGCAAAGTGGCAGGTGAATTGCTGTCAACAAAAAGCAATCACCTGAGAAATAAACTGAAACGTCACTCATTCGTGATTTTTCTGTCCATACGGTAACGTTTTTGTTGACCAGCACATTCTGATTTCAGCCGTTTGAATTACATCTTGATATAAAACAAGCGCAAAGAAAGGCGGCACGCAAATTGCTTTCTATTTCACACGCTTTACGCACCTGCATTCAGCTTGCTCTGTCTCCGCAAATGCTGTGTGAACAGCCGCCCTCCGTCACCAGCCACCGCTCACTGGATGAATATGTGCGGGGACGGCTCGTGGTGGATGACTTTCTGTTTTAGAGTTAAAACTTACAAGGGTTAAATACAAACGGCAAGAATATTCATTCAAAAACGAAAACTAAATATATTTTAGTAAATTATTATTTTATTTCAGTTAGTCTTTCCAGCTACTTTAATAGTTTCGTTTAGTTTTAGTTTTTCATTTCGGTTTTGTTAATTATTTTATTTCAGTTAACAAAAATGTTTTTTTAATAATAGTTTCAGTTTTGATTTTAGTTTTGTTAACTATAATAACCTTGGTAGCGATGGCTAAAGAAAAGGCGTATGATGAGTTGTATGAGAGTTTGGACACTAAGGAGGGAGAAAAGGACCTGTACCAATTGGCTAAACAGAGTTACCGAGCTGGGAAAGATGTGCAGCAGGTTAGGGTGATAAAGGATAAAGATGGAAACGTACTCACAAGTGAGGAGAGTGTGTTGAGCAGATGGAAAGAGTACTTTGAGAGGCTGATGAATAAAGAGAATGAGAGAGAGAGAAGAGGTTGGATGATGTGGAGATAGTGAATCAGGAAGTGCAACGGATTAGCAAGGAGGAATTAAGGACAGCTATGAAGAGGATGAAAAATGGAAAGGCCGTTGGTCCAGATGACATACCTATGGAAGCATGGAGGTGTTTAGGAGAGATGGCAGTGGAGTTTTTAACCAGATTGTTTAATGGAATCTTGGAAAGTGAGAGAATGCATGAGGAGTGGAGAAGAAGTGTACTGGTACCGATATTTAAGAATAAGGGGGATGTGCAGAACTGCAGTAACTACAGGGGAATAAAATTGATAAGCCACAGCATGAAGTTATGGGAAAGAGTAGTGGAAGCTAGGTTAAGAAGTGAGGTGATGATTAGTGAACAGCAGTATGGTTTCATGCCAAGAAAGAGCACCACAGATGCAATGTTTGCTCTGAGGATGTCCATGGAGAAGTTTAGAGAAGGCCAGAAGGAGTTGCATTGCGTCTTTGTGGACCTGGAGAAAGCATATGACAGGGTGCCTCGAGAGGAGCTGTGGTATTGTATGCAGAAGTCGGGAGTGGCAGAGAAGTACATAAGAGTTGTACAGGATATGTACGAGGGAAGTGTGACAGTGGTGAGGTCTGCGGTAGGAGTGACGGATGCATTCAAGTTGGAGATGGGATTACATGAGGGATCGGCTCTGAGCCCTTTCTTATTTGCAATGGTGATGGACAGGTTGACAGACGAGATTAGACAGGAGTCCCCGTGGACTATAATGTTTGCTGATGACATTGTGATCTGTAGCGATAGCAGGGAGAAGGTTGAGGAGACCCTGGAGAGGTGGAGATATGCTATAGAGAGGAGAGGAATGAAGGTCAGTAGGAACAAGACAGAATACATGTGTGTAAATGAGAGGGAGGTCAGAGGAATGGTGAGGATGCAGGAAGTAGAAATGGCGAAGGTGGATGAGTTTAAATACTTGGGATCAACAGTACAGAGTAATGGGGATTGTGGAAGAGAGGTGAAAAAGAGAGTGTAGGCAGGGTGGAATGGGTGGAGAAGAGTGTCAGGAGTAATTTGTGACAGACGGGTATCAGCAAGAGGGAAAGGGAAGGTCTACAGGACGGTAGTGAGACCAGCTATGTTTTATGGGTTGGAGACGGTGGCACTGACCAGAAAGCAGGAGACAGAAGGTTTATGGATGTGGTGAGAGAGGACATGCAGGTGATGGGTGTAACAGAGCAAGATGCAGAGGATAGAAAGATATGGAAGAAGATGATCTGCTGTGGCAACCCCTAACGGGAGCAGCCGAAAGAAGAAGAAGACTATATTGTCAAGCTGCTGCCATCCAGTTATATTTTATGTATAAAGATTCTGTTAGGTATGTATATTTCCAGTTTAACAGATATTAAGTTATATTACTTCTTTGAATTTGTTTTCATGCTCGTTTTGTAAAGTTCCTTGTGATGTTGTGCTGTGCCAGGACTACCATATAAAATAAAAATTGAGTGATTTTATTTATAAAAGATTTAAGGTTAAGTACAGTAAACTTCTTGTGTCTGCACATCTGAGCTCTGTATCTCTGCGTGCTATGTATTGTATCCCTACTGAATATCTGTTCAGGTTTCTTTAGAGAAACAAGGCAATTAGATAATCCACAACATTAACCAGGCTGCATGATGTGATCTAGGGACTCTGAAGGGAGTTGCAAGGTTAAACTACATCATTTGATGAAAATTACTTAATCAATAAAAAGCAAGAAAGTTTAAAAGATGCCGCCTCAGTGCAGTTGCAAAAGAAGTTAATAGCCTTATTATACATGGTTGATGTTTTGTACTCTGCAAGAGTAGCATAATTTTTTGAAATGTAACTCTCACATGTGAGTCTTAAACTCATTCAAAACTGACAAAGTGCCAAGTGACGCAATGTTCTATTGTTTTTTGTGTGGACTGTTACATTCTAAGTAAGTAGCTATAACTATCATTTTTTGCCTAAATGTCATTCTTTATTTGGAAGTAAAGTTTTTATAAAGACCTTTCTGCTCCATTTTGGTCCTCATTTAAACATGCTCTCTTTCACTTGTCTTTGTTTTCTTCTATACCTGTACTGAGATAACAGCTGAGCCTAGAGTTTTTCTTCAAGTCTAGGGCTCAAGTTTGAGTAGATTTTTTTAAGAATTATATTTTTGTAGTATTTTAAAATACAAATACTTTTACTCTTTAAAAAGGTATATTTATTCAATAAAGATGCTACTCCGTTACAATTTCAAAGTGGGTTGTTACAGCGTACAATTGAATGCTGATGTTTAAATTGCAAATTTTCAAAGGACAATTAGAGTAATTCATGACAACAGAGCACATTTTAGTGTTTTAATAAATGGTGTGCAGTTGTTTCTGGCTGTGTCAATGAGTACATCTCAGTATATCACAGTATAAAAGCCCACTGCATTGGACAAGTGGACATCAACTTAGGGTGCACTGTTAAAGATTCCATCTTTAACCTTAAGTGCCGCAAATTTATATTTTCTGCATGTGGAGAAACCTGAATGATGGAGGGCATGTCTAAAGCTTTCAGTATATAGCTGCAATAGCAGCAGCACTCTTCATAAAGTAGAGACTGAACATCCAAGAACATAAACATCTCAAGCACATAAAACAAAGCAGCTTTATTATGTGTGCGTTTTCTGCTTTCCAAAAAGCGTGGAGTTATATGTATTCATGGACTCTTCCTCAAATGTAATAAAACACATGGAAGTAAGTTGATTTTTTTACACTATCAGGGTGTTTAAAATCATGTAGTATAAATAATAAAAATCGTAGTTGTTGGTATTTGAAAGATACTGCAGCAAAATTCTGATAGCCAAATAGAGGCAGATTAATAGGTACAGAAGCAAAAAGTGTATCAGTTAGTTATAATACTGATGATGTAAAAAAAAATGGGACAACCCACTACGGTTATTAAAAAGGAAGGTTCTTCAATGCCCTTATAGTTAAAGAGTCGAAAACTTCTTCTGTTCCTCTGTAATTCAGCAACATTTGTCAAGTATAGGTATTCTAGTTGTTAAGTGTTGGGCACTGTAAAAAAAAAACCTTTGACAAAATAATCGATAATTTAAATGCAAAGTGTGTATACAGTGACTTTTATATGAATTTCCCCTTGGGATTAATAAAGTATCTATCTATCTATCTATCTATCTATCTATCTATCTATCTATCTATCTATCTATCTATCTATCTATCTATCTATCTATCTATCTATCTATCTATCTATCTATCTATCTATCTACAGTATATATGATAGAGTATAAGACTTACACCCACTGCAAACCTAACCTACATGGAAAGGGGTCTCTCTTTGAACTGCCTTTCCCCAGGTTTCTTTCATTTCTTCTCCCTGCAAGGGTTTTTTTGGTAAGTTTTTCTTTGTCTTCTTAGAGACTCGAGACTGGGGAGCTGTCAAAAGGCAAGGCCTGTTAAAGCCCATTGGAGCACTTCTTGTGTGATTTTGGGCTACACAAAATAAATTGTATTGTATTTTAAGAAACATGCACTGCATGTTGGTATTTTAGTTCATTTTTATAACTACATCTCAGTTATTAAGAATGCTGCAGGCACTGCCAATCCCTACTTTGTCAAGCTCCCAACTCTCCCGGAAGTGATTTTGAACCATTCTTACAGGACTCTGGAAGTACTGCCAGGTGTAACATAAAAGGAGCCAGCTGCTACAGAGACAGTAGACAAAGTATTGCTGTGGGCTGCTTAGTACTTTATTGTATTTGTTTGCTGCCGTAGGAAATGTTTAGGGAAGAGCTTCCCACAAATAAAAACCTTTGTGTGTTGCTGAACTTGTGCCAATGTCTTTTAGTGTCGGGTGTTGGGGAGCTGGAGCGCCCCCTTCAGGCCATAATATTTATATTTTAAGCAGTATTTTAGTTGCCAATATTAATTTTTTCAAATTGCAAAAGTATTTTATTGATAATTTTTGTACTGCTATGAACTCAAGGTGATTCACTACTCAAACACAGAATGTTTGTAAAAATATTGTATGTAATAAGAAAATATCGCAGTATATAATCCATCTCATTTAGTTTTTCTTATTTTAAAAAATGCACACTAACACTGAACACCTTTCTATATTTTGTTGAACAGACTATAAATAAAAGAAAAATGTTATAAATGTTTAATGTAGTTAAGTGTAATGGCTACCAAGCCAATATACCATTCTCTAACTGAAATAGTTTAATCCATCTAATGATGATAGAAATTTAATTGATTACTGCATTAGTTGAACTGATTTAAAATATATATTCATACCTGTCTCTGGCCTTTTTCAAGGTTTAATGATTGGCAGCTCAGCTGCTAGTAAATTAACTGTTAAATTATTAATTTTGTTTTAGTTAAAGGGCCCTACAACATATGCGCATAGGCCCCAGTGACCTGTAAATCTGCCACTATAGCTAAGTATTGTTGCGAATGAATTAGTGTCCAGTTGTCTCAAAGAAAAAGCTATGATAGCTGGTCACACCATTTTAAAAAAGATGCTCCCCTTTAGTGCATAAGACATAAGTGAGGTGCACATTGCAAAAACAACATCTGCTTTTGTCTTTAAAGTGACTTTATTTTGATACCACACATAATCAGCAGCCAACACACAGTGTTGTGTTTGTCTAAGCACACATTTCAGTTAATAATTGCCAAAATATACATGTATACAATATATATGTATACCAGTATATGTGTACCTCAGATCAGAAATAGTCAACAGTCATTTTTGTTTGAGAACATTTCTACTCCAAATATTTATATGTTTGTTTTTATTTTTCAGTACTTTTATGTATTTGATGGATTGTGACACAATCACATGAATATGGGTTTTTCAAAATTGTTTCTGTATTCTGGTGCTTTTCTGATTCTACTTGCCTAATATCAACAAAATTTAAAAGTATTTTGCTGTTTAGGTATAAATACCACTTTCATTTCTTTTGTCACCTACTGCAAAATGTTATTTGCAAAAGTATAAGCATTTCTTTTCTCTGCAGTGAAGTCTCTACTGTGTCAAATGTTGCGTTGTATTTGTTACCCATATACTACATTGTTAGCTTACTGTATATTACAATAATCACCTTTTTCAGCCTTTTCAAATTTACACGATATTTACTGTAATCTTTGGAAAGCATTCAGGATTAAGACACTTAGAGAACTATATGTAGATAATATATTTACATGTTATGAACAATTCCATTTTAAATTTTACTTCCCAGCATCAGAATTTTTCCACTTCTTTCAAATTAAACATTTTGCTGAAAGAATCCTACTGAATTTTCCACACCACCCACCCCATTTCTATTGTAGAGGACATACTGATCAGTCTTGAAGACTCAGAAAGGATCTCAACAATACATAAAAACATCTCAAAGATTCTTCCCTTCTATGATCCTAGGGTATATTGGTAAAAAGGACCTTTCAATTAATATGTCCAAAAGGAAGTGGAAGTCAACCATGCATAGAATGCACTGTATAGCTCTGTTTGTGCAAAGTACTCAATAATTCAATTTACAATATTTCATCAATTACACTTATCTTGTTTTAAATTGTCCAAAATATATTAAGGGCAGGATTCAAGCTGTGAGCGTTGCAACCTAGCTCCAGCCTCACTAGGCCACATGATTTGGAAGTGCTCCAAATTACAATTATTTGGGACAAAACGTTTTACATACTGATCAGTCAGCCTTGGTGTCACAGTCACTCCTAAGCCATTAACAGTTGTATTTGGTGTACTCTTGGATGGGCTTAAAGTGTAGAAGTACAAACTGGTTGTAATAACTTATACCAAACTACTCGTACATAGACTCATCTCACTTAACTGAAGGAATCCCAACCCTCCTTTTATAACTCAGTGGGTCTCTGACATTCTGTATTATTTGAAATTGGTAAAAAAATCCAATTCTCACTTAGATGATCTGTTCAAAATGTTTTTAAAAACATGGCAAAACTTAATTTAAAAAATTACAATAAGCTTTCTTTTAAGGGAAAAAAGCTATCCTCTTGACTCTCCTCTCTTTCTCTCGAGTAGAGGTTGAATTCTTGCTTTGTTGGGTTTTGAAGTTATTTGTTGTATAAGTTCTGCATATTTTATTTGTGTGATTGTATACTATGTTACTTTCTTGAATTAAAATGATTGAATCAAATAAAATTTTAAAAAATACATGTAAACAATTGTAGTAAATCTGTAATCACTGTAGTATATTGTTTCATTATCAAATGGTATTATATAAAATTAAGGGTGGTTTAATTTGAAAAAGTATGAAAAATACACAGTTTGATGTATTTGCTTTTTAAAATTTTTTGTTTATGACTGGCACATAAAAAGCAAGTTTCTCATGCATTTTAGTTGTTATATTGGCATTTCTATCATTTTACTTTCTTATGGATTCACACAAAGCTGCTGTTGTGATTTGTAAACCCAGAATCACATCACACTAATAATAAAAGAGTTTGCTTTCCTTCAAATCAGATAAGAAATGACTTGTCCTTAAAGTAGAAATGCTTTATGACATTTGTCCTAATTATACTCTAAAGTGAATGTTTCTGGAATGGCATTGATATCTTGGCAGTTCTGTAATGATTAGCATAGTTTTCCATTTTCTAAATAGATAGTTTTCACTGAAGTTGACCAAATTTTTTCCTGCTCTCTTGATATATACCTTTCAGGCTCTGGCTTATTTTTCCACTACATTCCAACATTCCCTATAGAAAACATACTCTTCCTGTAGTGCTCTTTCCAGATAAATTAAAGAGGGGAGCTGAAGCCGTTCAACTCCCACTGACAAGCAAGAAATCAAAACAAATAACCAGTAGTGCCCTGTTTTTAGAACCATTACCTCTTTTTATCTTTGGATGCTTGTTTGAATGTTATGAAGACAGAGCTGTCAGGCTAAATTGGATACCTGTTTTTAAACTGTTTAGGAATTTTGGTCTTTACATTTTAGGGATAGGCTATTTCAAAGAGATACATCTAGCTATTTGAGCAGTCGGTAAAATATTTGAGGTCTGGAATTCTTTAACAGTTCAATCCTACTTTTTCTTATAAAGTCTTTCATTAACATGAAGATTAAAAAAATATTTTTAGAACAAAAACTCAAAATGTTTAATGCATAAATTTATATGAGATCATTAAAAATGATATGTTGTTATGACAATGAACAAAATTCTATTTGCTAAATAAATTAAACACTGAAGTAATCTCTTAACTTTACTGCTATATTGCATTCTTTATAGAAACATTTTGGAACACTGGAATGCTCCACACATATTGAAAGTTCAGCTGTGGATTTTTTTTTTTACTTCAGACCAATGTAGCCTCCCAATAATGTAATTCATAAATAATAAAATGATTTAAATTGCACAGATATTGCCAACATAAAACTCCTAATGAGAACCACATGCTCAAAGAATGTATGGTTTTGGGACCAATTCTCTCATTTTATATTTGTTGACAACACTTTATATTAGAAGTGCTTCTAAAAGGAAAGATGCATTTGTTAGAAAACAAGTGTTTATTTCTGTAATATTGTCTTATTTGTGTCTTATTTATTTGTGATTCCAAGTCCTCATTAGAGTAATTCTGACAAGCACAGCACTAAAGAGAGGCCCACCCTGTTTGGCATGTCTGTTACTTTAATTTGATTTGAAAAAAGGGACATATTAGTAATCACTATTAATTCTAAAGATTACAACTTTATTAAAAGAAATTTGAAAACTTAAAAGAGAGTGAAACATTATTGAAAGAAGAAATTGGCACTTATTTTATTCCACTTAGTTAATGCTGTAGAAATAAACACATTTGTATGTCTTTTGTTATAAACATATAAAACCTGGATTTGGAGCAGACACAGATGTTCAAATGGCTGCCTCCAAATAGTAAGATTAATTTTGCAGTAATTAGAATAAAAATAATATTTTAAAAGTGCTGTAAATACATCAGGTAATACAATCAGTCGGTCATTGTTCAACCCGCTATATCCTAACACAGGGTTACGGGGATCTGCTGGAGCAAATCCCAGCCAGCACAGGGCACAAGGCAAGAACAAATACCTGGGCAGGGTGTCAGCCCACAGCAGGGTCAGGTAATACATTCTTAATATAAACTTTTTATTTGATGCTATATGGTTAAGAAATATATCTTGGAAATGTGGTGGTGTAACAAATTAAAAAGACATCATAAGGGAGGTAAACGTATGCAAACTATTACTGCAAATGTAAAGAGTGAATCTGATCGGTTTAGATCTTTATTGAAGTAACCATTCTAGTACATATTTCTGCTCTTTTGCATTCTATTAACTGTGTCATTTTCCTTTTTATTTATTATTATCTGTTAATGTTTATGCACTTCTAAGTTGTTTATTGCTTTGGTTTTATGTGCTTCTTGATTACTCAGTGTACTCTTTAATCACTTAATGTAGTTCTTGAATTGCTGCAATAATATAGCTTCTGTAAAAGATGACATATAAATCAAAGACCTCTATGAAAAATAATTAGAATGAATGATTTGAGATTATAATTTTAGTTTTTCAGCAATCTATTTGAGTAATATTATTATTAAAATTCTTGAATAGCTTGATTACCATTTTATTTCATTGTATAACACCACTATTTTTCATCACTTGAATAGGTTTCAAATAACAACTGGTAATAAGGAACAATATGTGTTTTACATGCCCTTAATTAGGGCCCTTAAGTAAATAAAGTGTGCTGCCACTAAGAATTTATACAAGTAATGAAAAGAAACAGTGTGATTTATTTGTTGGCAAACAAAAATGTCTGGACACTGCTCTTGGACTTTCACCATAAGACAGCAGTAGTAGGTTTACCACTTGCATCTCCCCTGGTGACCCTGAGCAGGTCATTTTAACTGCACTAAATAAATACTTAAAAGAATCAAAAGACTGTAATGTGTCTCAATCTTGTAAGTCACTTTGGGGAAAGATGATAGTCAAACTGACAATAATTATAACTGCCTGAAATGTTTTCTGGTGTCTCCCAATGTCAAGTTCTACAGCTGGATAAGCACGTTGTTGTGCTGTTTTGAGCACTTTTATCTCTCATTTACTTAGTTGTTCAAGTCGATTTTATCTTATTGGAGATCATCCAATGTCTTTTAAGATGCAGTATTGCAATGCCTTAGTGGGCATGTGTGACAGTTTTTGATATTATAGTCAACACTTTTTTTACCTCTAAAAAGAAGTCTAAAGACATTTAAAGTAGAATGTTCAGTCCTTCTCTTCTGATTTCTGTAAAACGACTAGACTCTCATGTTCTGTTGCTCTTTTTCACTGTATTTCTCAGCACTTTTCACCTGTGCCTGTACTTTTGCATATTTTCTTTGGGATTTTAAGCATTACTTTTGTATAGCTGTGCGTTTTGATTTCTTTTGTTTGTTTTATATCTCAATTTTACAGCTGTATGGTGATTTCCATGTGCATTTAATTAGTTAGCTTGTTTAGGCAGGTATATGACTTAAAATTAGGTAAGTGAAGTAATCTCCTACAAGGCCACACACTTAGTTTTTCCCATTTGTGAAATTAAGCGTAGGCTCTGTAAGGATGGTATATCACCAGTTATACTTTAGTCTACTTGTTGCTTACCAAAAATGTCAGAGTTTTGTGACTCCAAACATTTTGCTTATTTTACATTTTGTAAGTGGCAGAGAGGAAAGATAGGCATCCTGGATGGAGGATTTCTTAATCGCAACGCCTTACATCCTTCATTCCATCATGGAGAGATAGATGAAAAATTGACTGGGTGAATGTGAGTGCCAGGAGCAGTTCATTCCCCAACACAGCAGGTTCCTTCATGCTGAACCCAGCTGAGACACCCACAGGGTGGCATGGGACTTTGAATCCTGAAGTACAACCCCATCAGTGCCTCTGGGTGCCCCAAGGGGCACTGTCAAGGGAGGACTGCCGTGGTTCCAAAACAATCCAAAAATGCTCCCCACAAGTCATGTTGGGTCACCAGAAGCCATTCTGTGTCAAGCATAAAAGGAGGCAAGCGACACTCAACTGGAGGCAGAAAGGGGAAGATAATCTGTTCGTACTTAAATATTTTTGTGGTGCTTATTGGAAACGTGTTGGTGGCAAATAAAGACCTTTTGTTTGAAGTCAGAAATGTGTTGGGTATCATTATATATGTGTTTTTGGAGCTTGGTGGTACAGCGAAACTCATTGAATTTGTCTTTTCTCGAGTTCAACAAAAACTTAGAAAAGTTTGGGAATTTTGGTGAACTCAGCAAACTACAGTGAAGTCAAAGATAAAGGCAAAATTGAACTAGTTTTAAGTGGATTATAATGGTGCAATAATCTTTTAAGTGTCTCTGAGAGCTAGGGAAGCTTCTGCCAACTATGCTGTACCAATTATTTTGGCCAAAAATGTGACCTGAGCTAACACCCACAGAGTCTGTAATGCAAAAAATCATTGTTATATAATTGGTGAGGCAGGCTGCCCCTTCACTATTTGACCTACACTACACAGCTTACTCCAACAGTAAATACACAACATAAAATAAATATAAGCACAACAAAGATTATTTTGATAATACTGTATTATCATAGTCAGTTAATGTACCCTTCAAATGAAATTACTTAGAGTTGTGTATCTGCATGTGCAGTTTTAGATCTGGACATGCCGTAAAAGCATAATGTTGAGTGAATTTTTTTAAAGCACTGGGGTTGATCAAATAGTGACATCATGTATATGTGTATATGCCAAAAACTATTTGCATATGAGTGGAGCAGATCAGGCAGCACTGTAAAGTATGAGGTGGAGTACACTTACAGTAAGCATGTATGAAAGTGCAGCAAGTACATGATAGCGCAGACCAGGTAGTGCCATCCCCATCCAACACTAGCTGTTACAGCTCAGTGATGTCACACTGGCCTAGCAAACATCATGGGGCAATGGAGAAAAAAAGTCTGCATAACTTTGGCCAAATGGCAAATTTTCCATGAAAAATTCAGCAAACAAGTTCACGAGCAATCCTGGCAAATTCACTACAAATATGCTAACTTTTGTAGTTTTTTTGGTAATTTCTTGAAGTGCCATGAAAGAAAAGTTATCTTAACCAGTGTGAAATGGTACGGCCCGGACACACACAGGCAGACACGTTTTCAGCTATCACCACACGTTTATTTACACTAATATAATACAAAGTCTTACATGCACCGCCACCAACAAACCCCAACAGTCTTCCCAAAGTCCAGGCTTCAGTAAGCCACCTCTCTTTCCTCTTTCTTCTCTCTTTCACACACATGTCAGGCCTCTCCTCACCGCCTCCTCTCCAACCTCATCCACCTCCTCACCCGACTCCAGCCTTGATTGCAGGGAGGCGGCCCCTTAAATAGGCAGGCGGCTGATGACCACCCCCGGCCACCTGCCACACCAGTAATACTTTGAAAATAAATGATACCTCCTTTGGTATTTCTGTACTTTCAAGGATTTCTCTGAGGTAAGTACAGATGTTCTAAATAATTTGCTTCAAGTATTCATTGAATTGCCATTCAAAATTGGGCACACATATTTCTGAAAGGCAGAGATCCAGAAATTCTCCTAAGTAATTAGCCTTTCAGGTACATTCACCTAGTACTGAATGAAACTTTATTGCACTTATAGTTGTTTTGGAGGAACCCTACACTCCTTCTGTTTTGCAGTGTCATTTACGATGGATGGAGCTGCAGACTAACAGCTCTGAAATACTTGGTTTGAATTGCAGTCCTGATACCACCTGTGTGATGTCTGCATATTTACACCATGTACTGTATTCTACTTTCTAAAGTCATACATGTCAATTTAATTGACAGCCTAGCCCTGTATGACTATGACAGGATGTTTCAGCGACATACTGGTGGTATATCTGGATTTGACTTTCACCTTCTGTTGCCAAGACATCAGCTCTACACAAGCCTAACTATAGGTAGGACATGGTTGGATGATGGAAATTTCATTTAGAAGGGATTAGTCCCATCACAGTTATGGCAGCCAGTCTTTAACTATGCTATTCTTTTTTAATTGTCAGTGTAATCTTAGAACCTAAACTATTCTCTTCTGGTAATTGTTTACTGTTATATTATTTGTGGGTAAACGGTGGTAGCAGAATGATTTTGAATTCTGCATAGGAAAAAAATATATCATACTACCAAAATATCCATCAAACAGCAAGAAAAAGAAGAAAAACAGCTTCTTTTTCATTCTCTCCAGTAACTTCTTCAGGCATTTTACCGACCTGGCATGACTGGTGAATTTCCTTCTATAAGCATTTTGAAAGAGACACTCTTGCATTTTCCTATTGTTTCGTTTATCATTTGTTCTTCTTTGTTCATTGATATCTTTATCTGAGCTCTCTACTGGTTTTGTGAACCTTTGTTAGTGTAATGGATTTTGATACATGCTCTTTGTGTATTATTATTAGTTTTGGAATTATTTGTTACCATATACAGTATATATATATATATATATATATATATATATATATATATATATAAATATTTACACTGTATATATATATATATATATATTTGCAGCTGGAGATCCACAAAGGGAGAAAATGAATCACGTATCATAAAGTAGTTTTTTTATTCCTGAGCTTTCAGCTACGTATCAGGAGCCTTCATCAGAGGATAATGCTTAGACTTACAAGAATCAAAGGCAATATATAGCAAAATTTATGTAGTGGAGGTGGGTGCGGCAAGGTGGGGGGGGCTTAGTCAGTGTGAACGGGGGGGGGGGGGGTATTGGCTGTAAAGATTTTATTTATAATGAACATGTTCTTCTTAAGTTTGCATATGCTAGATTTACAGTATGTCCAAATGTCTGTTGATGGCGTTCTCATATGATAGCCAAGATTCGGTCAGCTCTCTGGCACTTTTGGTACTGGCCTTAAATCTTACTTGTACATTGTCCCAGTTAAATGTATGTCCTGTTGATTTAGTATGCGTGTTGATCAGTGATCGTGAGTCCTTTCTTGTGACAGTGTTGCGATGTTCCTGTATTCGTGTTGCGATTCTTTGTGATGATTGTCCTATGTATACCGCTGGGCAAGAACTGCATGGAATGCTATAAACTGCGTTTCTTGTTTCTGCTGTTGATTTCTTGTTTTTAGCATTAAAGAGGATCATGCGCAGATTGTTCGTGGGTTTGTGTACTATTCTAACGCCTGACTTGGCCAGGATGCGTGCTGCACCTTCAGACACCTTGTGGTGATAAGGAAGTGAATACCAGGTGGGATGAGGGTTCTGGTTCAAGTCTATTGTTTTCTGAGTTTTTTGGCGTCTTCTGTGTAAGCTTCGATTAATGAATGTTTTAGAGTATCCGTTTGAAGTGAAAAGACGGAAGAGATAGCGTCTTTCATTCATTTTTGTCTCCTTCGTATTACAATGGGTGTGGACTCTTTTGAATAGAGTTTTAACACAGCTCCGTTTATGAGATACTGGGTGGTTGCTGGCGAAGTGTAATATCTTGCCTGCATAGCATTCCTTACAGTAAACACTAGTGGTCAGGGTGGCGTAATTATTTCTTTCAATGTAGATGTCCAGGAAGCTGATTTGTCAGTTCATTTCTTTTTCCATGGTGAACTGGATTGCAGGGAATATTGTGTTGATATGGTTGTAGAACTCATTCAGCTGGTCATTTTTTAGTATGACGAATGTGTTGTCTATGTAGCGTATCCAAATTTTGGGTGTGAACTGGGATAGAGCCGCATTTTCAAATCACTGCATTATCAGTTCTGCTAGAAGTCCTGATAACGGCGATCCCATTGGCATGCCTTGTTTTTTAATGTAGTATTTGCCGTTGAACTGAAAGTGAGTTTTTTGGCAGAGTGATATTAAGTGCATTATGTCTTTAGTGGACAGTTTGGTTCTTGTTTCTATGGTGGGGTCACTTTCCAGTCTCATTAATAGTGTTTCTGTGGCCAGATGAATCGGAATCATGGTATATAGCGACATGACGTCAAACGAGACCATGACCTCGTCCTCGGTGACAGATACATCTTTCAAGTGTTGTAATGCCAACTCGGCGCTATTCACAGAATATTCCGAGTCATAAGTTAAATGTTTCAGCATCTGGAAAAGTCTTTTTGACAAGTTGTAAGATGGTCCACCTATTAGGCTGACCACTGGTCTGAATTTCAGTGGTGTTTTATCTATTTTTGGGAGTCCATAAAATTCGGGGCAGTTAGCATCATTGGATTTCATTTTATAATAGTTCTGTGCATCCAGGCGGTTGTTATTTCGGAGTTTGGTCAGATTGGTGTTTATTCTATTAAGCGTGGTTTTCTTTGGGTCATTGTTCAGCTGTTGATACGTGTTGGTGTCAGAAAGCATTTCTTTCATAGCTGTGGTGTATTGTTTCTTGTCTAATACGACAGTTGTGCCTCCTTTGTCAGATGGTGTGATGATGATGCTATTGTCATTTCATTGCAATCTTAGAGCTTTCTGTTCTTTTGTGGAAATATGTGTGGTCGGTTGTCCTGTGTGTAACTGGCTGGTGATGTTGCAACTTATTTCTTGTGCATTTTCTGTTGGTATTTTTTTGGTTAATAAGATGTGTTCCAAGGAAACTAGGAAGTTCATGTCGGATGCGTCTTTGTAGTTGAATTTTAGTCCTCTGGTGAGAACATTGTGTTCTGTGGTGGAGAGCTGTCTTTTGGATAAGTTGTATACTCTGGATTGAGGTTTGTTAGTATGTTGATTTCCAGTGAGTTTATTCCATTTTTTGTTGAGTGTATGTCATTTAGAAATACGGTTTTTGGAAGCTGTGTCCTGGATCCGTTTAGTCCATTCCTCTGTAATCGTCTCTCCGAATGTTGTGAGGAGTTTAGAGTGTTGCTTCATAGTTTCAGATCTGTAATAGCTTCGTTGGCGGTGTGTTTCTGTAATAAGTTCATATAAAACTCGTTTTGTGAATTGTTGCATGATGGTTGACATCTTCAGGGTGTTCGTTGGTGGTTTGAATTGTAAGCATTTTGGAGTTACATCATGCCTGATACAACTATGGAGGAAGAAGAGTTTTTCATAGCTGTGTGCTTCATGGATTGCCGAAGTTTCCCATCGTCTAATACATTGGAGGGCTTCTTCCCGTAGGTTGTATGAATGGAAGAGAAGGTCTGTGATACGGTTTGCATATTTGCAGCTGGAGATCCACAAAGGGAGAAAATGAATCACGTATCATAAAGTAGTTTTTATTCCTGAGCTTTCAGTCCCTACCAGGAGCCTTCATCAGAGGATAATGCTTAGACTTACAAGAATCAAAGGCAATATATAGCAAAATTTGCGTAGTGGAGGTGGGGGCGGCAAGGCATGAACATGTTCTTCTTAAGTTTGCATATGCTGGATTTATGTCCATATGTCTGTTGATGGCGATATCCATTCATCCATATTATCCAGGGCAGGACTGTAGGGCAGTTGGAGCCTATCCTAGCAAGTACAGGGTGCAGGGCAAGAACTAACCCCTGAACAGGGTGCCGGTCCATCACAGCATGATCACACTCACCGCAACAGCCAACCTAAGCTGCGTGTCTTTGGACTGTGGGAGGACCAGGAGGTAAAAAATACAGAAACGGGGAGAACATGCAAAGTCCACGCAGGGAGGACCAGGAATCTGAATACTGTTCTCCTTACTGTGAGGCAAAGGCACTACAACTGCACCACCGTGCTGCCCAAATGAAAATTTAGGCAAGTACAATTGCTTTTATTTTTTGTTTCATTCTATAAACAGTATAAAGAAAGTAAAAATGTATGACGCATTAAGAAATGCCATCATCAAGTTATTGGTCCTTTATTAAAGGAAACTGGTGTAAACCTAGTGTTTGTTGTTGGTAAAAGAGTGTTAACTTGCTTTTAGTGGTGTGATGTTGTTCTTACTGATCTTAATACATGAGGAGGTTTGAACAAAATGATGAAATTCTGGGTTGTAGTGGGCCTGTGGCTGGGCTACTGAGAGAAACTTTTTGCTTCTTAAAAAAAAAAAAACAAGATGCACCCATTTTGCTTCATATTAATTAAAGAAATCAAACTGTGGTTTCTTCTAGCTTTAATCCTAAGTCTTTCTGTAATGCACTGAAAAACTTTGCAGACTTGTATTGCAGTTTAGATATTACCTTTTATGCTTGATTTCAAAGGTCTGAAGACTGATTAATAACTTGATTTGCCACTATGTGTCAACAAGATAGCAGAGGAAGTATAGTTTTGAAATTAGTCACTGGCTGGGATATCAATTCCTATTTAATTCATATAACCTTCAAAAATAATATTTATCATCATTATAATTATTAACTTGTACGATTGAAAAAAACTGTCTACCAGGTTGTAAAGGATATTTCTTAATTCTGTGTTTTACAATATGAATAACTCTTCACCCTATTTTAAGTCAATTTTACTATTTGTACATGAAGGGCAGAGTTCAAGTCTTATCAATGACGCATTGTGCAAAGTTTGTGGTCTCTTCTGTGCAAATAATGGGTCCTGGGTAGTTTGAATGAGTCAGCATATGCCAACTGAGTTTCAATCACCTTCTTATGTTTTTGATATAATAGGGCATACGTTATTCAAATATGTCGCTTGAGTTTCAAGTCAAACTTTTAATATTGTTTTTTTGCTGTGTTTTGACTTGCAGTTTTCTCTAACATGAACTACAGGCCAGGCGTAAATGTTTGGTCAAACTCTACACTTTATTTTTTTTTATATCACGGAGGAGTATTTCTTCAATTCCATGTAAGTTTCTATAGGCGCTGCACTGTTTTTCCACATCCCATACAACTATGCATAAGATTGGTCATCAACTGTGTATAAGTGTGCCCTATGTGAAATTGTTTAGGCTGTAAGTATATGTAATGGCCTTCCTTTACTCTGTGCTGAAATGATCATGATTGCTAAATGGATGAACAAATACAATTTTGGAAAAATATGGTCTCTACAAGTCATGTTATTATTTATCACTGACAATGTTACTAATGACAAATAGAGTCTGATATTACTAAAGCACCAACAGTTGAAGTAGTGAATTTTATGTCAATATGCCAACGAATTGTTAGGAAGAAACAGAAGCAAAATGTACACGATTAGCATTTGTATCCAGCTAACAGATTCAGCAGATGCTGGCCGACAACAAAAAAATACATATATTGTATTTATACTCATCACTATACTGATCAGCAGTGTTGACAAGTCTAATAACAATGCTGGCTATTTCAGGTGTAGCTATTTTGTTATATATTTTTCAAAAGATTCATACATTTTAAGGAAGACTTTTTTTTATCTCCAGTGTATTGGGAGGACCTCTGTCAATATTTGATTAGGCTGGCTGGAACGGTCTTTATAGAAAAAGAGACTTTCAGTTTTATTTATTTCCCTAAGGCCTCCAATAGGAAGCAAAAACAGAAGATAACATAGAACTGTACAAAATGCATGTGTCTCTCCCTCTGTCTTGGGCAGACAAAAATCCATACAGTCTGAAACTTTAAACGTTTCACACATTTCTGTTTCCACTCTTGACCAAAGCAATTTCCCTTCCTTTGGTGAGATTGCTGTAGGCACAGACATCAGTCCGTTTACACAGCTGAACTGATCCAGCTGTGCTGTAGGGCAGCTGAAGAAAGCCATGCCTCTGATTTAGGCCTTTAATTTTTTTAAATCTATGTTTACTCTCACGTGAAACAATGAGGCTGTAATTAAATACTCCTTTTGTCACATCTGTACAGGCAGCATATGCCACTAGAGTATACAAGGTTCTAGTAGGTTTTAAAACTGAAAAAATAGCATCCTAGAGCCTAGAGGGTAAACAGCTAATCTTGCATTATATACTGTGTTGCATATCTCACTGAGGAAAATGTTTCATAAATGGTTCACATAAATCATTTAAATAATATCAAAATAACATATTGTATTTTGTCCATATGTGTATGTTTACCGTATGACAATAATCCCTCTCTTTTGTATTTTTGCACTGCAGGAAAATGCCCCCTTTTATTGGTTAACCAGAAAGACTAAAATATGCAAGCTTTCGAGGTAACTCAGGCCCCTTCTTCAGGATTACATCTTGCCTGAATAAGGGGCCTGAGTTGCCTCGAAAGCTTGCATATTGTGATCTTTTTAGTTAGCCAATAAAAGGTGTCATTTTGCTTAATTTCTCACCACATCCATAATGGCTAACACGGTACAACACCCTTGCACTGCAGGAGATAATTACGAGATATTGTCATTGAGCAAGGCCTGTCCCACTTCTCAAACATGACAGTGACTCAGAAAAATCAACAATTTTAGTTACTAAAGACAGAAATGTAAAAGAAAAATATATCACCAACAGAGAGGGCCTTTGTAGCCCTGCATAAAAAATAGTAGTTTCCATCTTTTTATTTGAGTGGAGAGCTGACCTGCTTCAACCCTGGCATTATATCATTCTTTCATATCCATCCATTCATGCTGTTGTGAGTGCCGTGGGCATCTTCCATTTTCCAGGATATCGATAGTCATAACCAAGGATGAATGATGGCAAATGAGGACACAAACAAATCAGTTTCCCTGCATTACATTCCCATTACATTCTCTGTCTCTCCTCTGTCACCCTGCTCACTCAACAGGGCTGAAACACTGGCGAATGCGATCTATAAACTAACTTCTGTCCCAGCTACCTTCTTCAGTGCTCGCTGGGATGTTCGAAGCCCATCTCCTTCATACTGTCACCTTCTTTCAGTCCACCAGGAACCCTGGAGCACTTGATCACCACTGTCCCACAAAATCAGCACAGGTTGATCTGCTCCTGGATCGCCTCTGCCTACACTCCTCTGCAAGGATTCACCAACCACTTGCCTCCTTCAACTCACACTGGCTCTGTTCTGCTTTCTTTCTCTCTGTCTCATTGATTTCTCCCTCTCGATTTCTTTATCCCCATTCTGATCTACTCAGATCTTTTTATAAGCTTGTGAGTACAGGTGTGCTAAATGATGTGTGGAGCCTAAATAAAGGATAGCTTGTGCACTTAAATGAGCAATTAGCCATTTTCCCCTACACCTCCACTCACAAGGCCTAAGCTGCACTATTCTTTAAAAACACCTACACCTACACATCCCAGATACATTTCACCACAGCTGTATAGCCACTATCTTAAAATACAGGGATGTGAGGAGCAAAAAGCAATACAGGCAACAACAGATACAGTACATAACATTAATGATCTAGTCCATAGCAGAGCACACTCTTGTGCATTGACCCCCATTTATTCTTTGCAGATTTATTTTTTACAATCAACCTACTGGTCTGTTTTTAGACTCTGAAAAGAAATCATATTTACCAGAGTAATCATTCATTCATCAACCATTCCTTGTAACAATAAGCCACCATCTTCTGCCTTCCAACTCTAGGGTCATTTAATTCTAGCTGGGGTTGTTTATTTAAATCCATCTATTTTTTTAGACCCTTGATTCTTCCTATATAAACGGAAAGCATCCAGGTCAGCCCCTGGAAAACAACATCTCAATAGTTTTCTCCTCAAATTCCCTGCTGCCACATAGTAGTTACAGGGCAGAGTTTGGCTTCCCTTGATATCCCCAATCTATCCTACTTTGTGCACTATTCCAGAAGCCCCCAGCTAGAGTGCACCAAATTAATATAAAATGATTACTTCCTTAGCAGGGGTAGGCTTCTTAAACTTGAAAATTGCTCTTCCCTCATCTAAGATACTTTAACATGTTGGCACTCCACCATGCATGCTGGGTTCCCACCTTTCACCTTGCACTGCCAGGATAATCTCGACTCTGAAAACCTGAAGTCAATAAATACGTCAGGAAATGAAACCATGAATAAAAACTTACAGCTGCTCTGGCTTATTATGTTGGATTTACTTACTATGTCTTTTGAAAGACTTAGGCTTGAATGCATAAAAGTACTAGCAGAGAGTAAATATTGTCATAAAGAGCAAATTTTAGATTTTTTAAGAAATACAAAGTATTTTAACAATCTAAGAAAAGCAAAAAGTTAACAGTATGATTTACAGCATGATGAGGATTTGTCAACCCTCTTATCTGTTATTTTTAAACTGACTGAATAAGTGTATATTGCAACTGCTTAGGATATATACTGTATATGGTATACCTTAGTGAAAGAGTAGCTATCTCAGCTCCTTACATGGCCCACCCTGGTCACAGTATTTAGCTTAAATACAATGCAGAGTCAGTTAAGTGTTGTATAATGATGGAAATATAATAGATTCACATTGTAGCTCAGCATATAGGAATGAATGGATTTAAAGGCTACCACTTAACTTGGATGATATAATGTTTAGCTAATATTACAGATCATATATTTAAGGATGATGCTACGGCAGTAATGAAGGCTGGGTAAGCTTACATTTCACAACAAAATTCTTTTTTATAGCACATAAATAATAATAATAATAATAATGTTTATTTTTAAACTATTGGAAATGTTTTTAAAATGTTTTAATTTTTATTTTTGCAATTATTATAGGGGAGTTGTTTCTTTTTGCATGCTTCTCCATTACTAAACAAAAGAAAATGCTGCTTTATCATTAATTAATAATATAAATAAATACAATATTGGCAATGTTGAAAACATAATAAACATTCACCAAGAATTCCAGATAAATATCTTAGCTATTGTTTTTGTCCCATTTGAAGGACCACCTGATTCTAGAGGTTATTAGGTTATTATAGTCAAGAATCAGAACATAAAATCCTAAAAATCAGCAAATACAATTCAGTATCATGGGAAGCTAGAGCCTATCCTGGCAATTTCAAGCATAACTTGGAAACCAACGATGGATGAGGTACCAGTCTATTTTAAGGCCTGTTCACACATACACACACACATACATGCACACAGGGACAGTTTTGAAATACCTGTTAATCTAATGTTTATCTTTGGGGAGGTGGGAGGAAATAAATATAGAAAAGTGTATTATTTTTATTATTATCATTGTTATTATTATTTAGGAAAGTGTGTTTAGTTGTTCTCAGCATCTGGGCTGTATTAGTCTATTCCTTATGCTGAAGAAGGTTGTGTTATATTAACTGTTGGTTGACTCAATGTCTATAATGATGACTACAGTTATATGCGTCCATTTGAAGTTACAGTAAAATGGCATGTGTTTTGCATTATCTGAAGAATTATGTTTGACCTTTAGCTTTGACATTTTGTGTCGAAATATGCAGCTGATAGTTGAAGTTGCCATGTGGAACATTACTAGTATGAATCCAGGGAACCTGGTAAAAATACCCAGAGCTGACCTGAGGATCTTCAGCATCTTCCTGATACAATGTTTTAAATTTTTTTTTAATTCAACTCTTTAACTCTTTGTTTCACAAATTTTAGAGGTGTGAGTTTGATTCTGTCCTTTTTTATTTTTTAACTAAAGCCTTGTATGTACAGTTTGGACACAACTAATGGAATGTACTGTATTTTTTTATAATCAAAAAAGGTTTATACTTAAATAAATACCTGAAATATGTTTCAAATTCTAATACAATTAGTGCACTTTATGCCTATGAAATGTATCACTTTGTATCAAAAACAAACATTTCAAGTTAAAAATGTTTTTTTAAATGCCCCACAAGCAAGTTGTTTTCTTTTAGAAATGTGGTGAATTTTAGAGTTGGAAAATATTCAACTACAACCATTATATCACTCTAATTAGTATTGTGGCACCCGGCTGGGGGTAGTACTCAGCCGGGACGCCCAGGAAGACAATAGGAGGGCTTTGCCTCCTCCAGACCACGAGGGGGCGACCGCCCTGGTTCCTTTGGGGGCCATGGGTACGGAGCTGGGAAGCTCAACCCTGTAGGGGCCCGTGGCCACCACCAGGGGGTGCCCCAATGCCTTGGGAACCCTGGACCTCAGCACTTCCGCCACACCCGGAAGTGCTGGGGGGAAGACGAGCAGGGACACCCGGAGTGCTTCCGGGGATGCAGCCGGCACGTCCGCCACACTGGGGCGTGTCGGTGGGAGGTTGCCGGAACACACCTGGAGTAAATCCGTGTGCTTATAAAAGGGGCCGCCTCCCTTCATACAATGACTTGAGTCCGGACAGAAGAGAGGACGAGGTCTCTGGAGGAGAGAAGGAGGCGGCCTGAAGAAAAGGCATTATGTATTGGCCAGGACTTTTGGGTATTGGGGTTTGTGAGCAGAAGTGTAAATATGGAAGACCTCAATAAACGTGTGTGGGGTGATTCAAACGTGTCTGTCTGTCTGTGTCCGGTGTCAAATTCCACAGTATGCATGCCTCTTTAAAAGTCAGCTTTTTGAATTTCTTGCTTGGTAATGCATTTAGACCAATTAGTTGTGTTGTAACAAATTAGCTTGAGTGTAAGAGTCACTACTTTGAAGAATTTAAAATATAAGATAGTTTTGATTTATCTAAAACCTTTTTGTCGCTGCATAATACTGCATGCACTATTTCATAGCTTTCATGTTGTCACAATTATTCTAAAATGTAGAAAATGGTAAAAGAGTGGATGTGTCCAAACATTTCAATTTTGTGGAAAATGGCAGCATCAAATGGATTAAAAGTCATTATCATCAAAAGTTCTGTTCATTATTGGTATTGACAAATTATTATGTTTCATGGTGAACTTTGCAATTTGCATATTTAAGACTTTTTTCAGGTATAGCAAGAATTACTCACTCAAGGATACTCTCACACTGGGTAGACAAACTATCCTTTGCATCTCTGGTTTCACTGATAGAACCATTCTTGATATAAGACAGAGTCCTCCACTGTAAGTTACCCCAAGATGTATTAAAGCAATACATAGTTGAACACTGCCACAGCACTTATGAAGGTTAAGGTCAAAGATCAATGTGGAGAATGTAAACTGGGGCTGAATTGTCAGGCAGACAAAGATCAAAGCTGATGAGGCAGAACATATGCAAGAAGGAATACAAAAATATAAACAGAGAGAAAACAGTTGAGTTGCAGAAGCAGACAGGCGCAAGAACTGAAAATGTTTTTTAAAAATCAGTAACACAGTAATTAATTGGGTGCCAAATCATCACAAGGGCTGTGATTGTACCCAAGGGACAGACCTAAGCCACTTTCACACGTACAGCCAGGACCTTATAGAGTAACAAATTATCTAGGAATTTATCAGGATATGTTCAAAGGGATGACCTATTAACTTCTTGGGTTGACACTGTTCAACCACTGCTCTTGATTAGAGCATATTTAGGAGGAAGGAAATAGGTAGAAAAATACTTTATTTATCTTAGGGAAAATAGTAGCCTGCACATATTTTCAGCTGTATCAGTTAAAATACAGTAGTGAAACTAGCAGCCATATGGGCTCTAGCTCCTTGTAACCTTGCAATTAAAAGGACAAGATGGATGAATGACAGACTTACAAAACAATATAATAGATTTCTCCTGTAGCACCCAAGCAGTTCCCACAATATCTGCTGGACTCACTGCTTAGATGAACTGAAAAAAACAGAGAAGCCATATTGTTATCTGAGATGGACAGTACTGTCACTACACTGCAACCAGATTGCATATCTTTCTCTCTCAGAATACCCACATGCCCATCTACTTTCTGAATCTGTTCTTTCCATTTTCAGAGTTGTGGAACATGGGAGAATTTGACACAAGTCAAGGAACCAGATCTGGATAGGATGTCAGTCTATTACGATGCTCAAAAAATGTATTTGTGCCCGATTAACGTGACAAGATTGAAACATTCACAAGTGCTACCATGGTTCAAGAGAACAGAAATGCACTTGGTGCATACACATAAAAGAGATTATCAGGATGACTTTAAGCAGATCCTGTGGTCTCAACACCAGAGCTATGAAATAGGACCAAATAGGACCATATATTGGATGGTGCATTTAAAGGAGAACATTAAGGATGTCTGCATCCACAAATAATCTGGCATTTGTTATTAAATAAAGCTACAAACCTGTAAATATCTTATCCTCAGTTTTATAGACTTGTACCACTTACATCAGATGTTCGTTTTCTTTCCTAAATAGCCAATAACCTTCACACTTCATTACATTTTAGATCTACTTTTCCCTATCGAAGGTCATGGTTGGCAACATGCAAAGCTAGACAGTCAACCTTGTCTTCAAGAGTTTCTAGTACCTTCTCCCAAACCAAACACAGATATACTCCCTCCTGCATACCCTGGCTAACAGATCTACTTATACCTGACCATGCCTGGTACAGTCTGTGTGGACACCCTAAATAATACATCCGTCTCAACTGGTTCCTCTCAATCTGTAAAAGCAGTAGTTCTATTTAAACATTTTCCCATATTACTGAGCTTCTTTGCCTGGCAAATGAAAAGTTTCACCCATGCAGTTAGCTTTTATTTTACCACCTTATCCCCTATCTGCTATGCTGCATTTGTTACTAGATTCAAATCAATTCAATTCAGTTTATTTTCATATAGCATTTTGACTTCAGGCACTGAGTACTATATCAAATTCACAGGTATAATGCAAGTAAAAATTGTACAAATTTCTAAATACAGAATTAGTACATATAAAGAAAGTAGAAACTGATTAGTGTTCATGGAAACCAACAATATATATCTGTCACACATGCGTAATTAGGGGACAACCAAAGGGCCTGAATAAATGTAGTTCCATGCCAAACCAGGGGGTGGTGAAGTGCGCTAATTCTCTCTCTCAATTCCTTGCAGACCATTCTCAGGAAATCCCGCCCTGTTCTGGGGCAGCCAATGACGTCACTTCCGGTTCCAGTCCTGATAACATCACCTCCCCTGCGAGGATTTAAAAGCCGCCATCTTAAGATGATACCCAGTTCTGTTTTGGACTCCATTCTGTGAACATGTCTTTGTTTTTGGACAGATTTTGCAGCTGGGAAATATTATACAAGTGGCTGCCCCAAACCTTCCCAATGTCTCTGGGTTATCCTTGTTACAATATCCATTAATTAATTTTTCAACTATGGCCAGTTGACAACAGAGAAGAAGAAAGCAAAAACTCAAGTCTGCAGCATCACTGGAGAAAATGATACCTCTGGGAGGTCCACGGTCAACTGTAATGGTGAAAGTCAAAGACAAATTCTTTGTCAGAGTCCTGGAAACCTCAAGCAACTAGCCACCTACCCTATCATGGACATTCTATAGTAGAGTCTTTGCAGGGCCATCCAATCTAATTGTTATGTATCGGGCTGAAGTTGTGTGTATTATATGTTTTTTTTGGTAAAACTTTAGTTTAGGTATTACAAAAATGCATCTATTTCTCATATACTGTTATATAACAAGACATGAATAACGGCATTTTTTCTGATAATCATGCTTACAAAGCATCAGTAAAGTATTTATTGATCTGTGCAACATGGCCAATAAAACAAAGTCACTTTGAATGGTCAGAAGTGTCTTAAGTCAGACATGTTTCTCTTGATATTACATACTCAAGTATAAGACCTGTAAATCCTTCATATTCGTCAGTGATTTTACCAGCGTAATAATAATAATAATGCATTTTATTTATATAGCGCCTTTCCCATGCTCAAGGCACTTACAGAATATAATAAAGAACGGCAGCGTATACAGTATATAGCATTGTACAAACCAGATACATAAATAACGAAGATTAAGACAGCGAATTCTGAAAAAAAAAAACCAGACAACATAATTGATGGTCTCGCACACACACACACACACACACACACACACACACACACACACACACACACACACACACACACACACACACAGGTTACATTAGCATCTTGACAGAGAAGTAAACTGAGAGAAGGGTAATAAAGTCAAGTAGAGCTAAAAGCCTTCCTGAACAGATGAGTTTTGAGTTGTTTTTTAAAACAATTAATGGAGTCAGCTGACCTGATTAATTTCGGTAGGTCATTCCAGAGTCTGGGCGCTATACAGCTGAAGGCCCTGTCACCCATGGAGTGTAGATTAGTGTGGGGTACAACAAGATTGCCATAATCAGAGGATCTTAGTGGGCAGGCAGGCACATAGTGATGGAGAAGGTCACTGATGTAGTTTGGCGCAAGGTTATTTAAGGCTTTGTAGGTTATTAGTAGGATTTTATATTCGATTCTGTAAGACACAGGGAGCCAGTGAAGACGGAGCAGGATGGGTGTGATGTGCTTGCTGCTGCTGGTTCGAGTAAGGACTCTTGCAGCTGAGTTTTGAATAAGCTGGAGCTGTGATATAAGATTAGAAGGGGCACCTGCCAGTAGGGAATTACAATAATCGATGCAGGATGTGATAAAAGCATGGGGAAGTTTCTCAGCATTAGAGAAGGAGAGGAAGGAGCAAACACGGGATATGTTACAGAGGTTGAAAGTAAGAAAGTTTCTTAATGTGATTTATGTGGGCGGAATAAGAGAGGGAGGAATCAAAAATGACACCAAGATTTTTTACAGTAGAGGCAGGTCTGATGAGATCACCGCCAAGATAGACTGGGAAGGAGCTCATTTTATTAAGTTGCATTTTAGTCCCAATTTGCAGGAGTTCAGTTTTATTGCAATTTAATTTTAAAGAGTTTTGCTCCATCCAGGTTTTAATTTCACTAAGTGCAGGTTGTGAGCTGAGAAAGCTCTGATGAAGTTCCACTTTTAACATTGAAATAGAGTTGAGTATCATCTGCATAAAAATGATAACCCAGTCCATAGCTACGGATAATATGGCCAAGGGGAAGCATGTAAATACAGAAGAGAAGAGGGCCGAGGACAGAGCCTTGAAGGACTCCTTGTGTGACTGGCGCTGAGCTGGATCTGCTGTTGCCAAGACTAACAAATTCTTGCCTATCAGTCAGATAGGACTTGAACCACTGGAGGGCAGTGCCAGAGATACCCAGCATGTTCTCCATTCTGGACAGTAGGATGTCATGTCTGACAGTGTCAAATGCTGCACTGAGGTCTAACAGAATTAATATGCTCGTTTGTCCAGTGTCTGCTGCCATCAGAAAATCATTGGTTACCCATAGCAGAGCAGTTTCACAGCTGTGCCGCGCCCTGAAACCAGACTGAACGGGTTCCATCAAATTATTAGAGGTTAGGTAATTGGTGAGTTGGGAAGCTACAACACGCTCAAGAACTTTTGACAGGAAAGGTAAGTGGGAAATAGGCCGGAAATTGTTGAGATTGTCAGCATCAAGACCAGACTTTTTTAACATTGGGGTTACAGAAGCAATTTTAAAAGTGAGCGGCACAGAGCCAGTGTCAAGGGATGAGTTTATTATTGTTGTAACAGTCGGGATTATGGCATGAAGGCAGGATTTAAGTAGTGTGGTGGGGATGGGGTCCAGTACACAAGTAGTCGGCCTCATCTTACAAAGCAGGTTATTAACAAACGCAGATGTGACTGGTGAGAATTTAGAGAAGGAGCTGGATGGAGTGGGAAAACAGGGAGAGATATAAACAGATGATGTATTTATGTTAGTTGAATTATTTAGATCGTTAATTTTGTTACGGAAAAAGTGGAGGAATTCCTCACAGACTTCAGTAGAAGAGGTAGTTGGGCCAGGTGCGGGTTCGAGTAGTTTATTAACTACAGAGAACAAAACCCTTGGGTTATCATGGCCACTTTCTATTATTCTGCCGTAATGGGTGTTCTTGGCAGAAGTTAGTGCTTCTCTGTAAGCTCTTTGGTGGTCAGAGAAAGCCTGGATGTGCATGGTGAGGCCAGTCTTACGTGACATTCTCTCGGCCAGCTGCTTTCATAGATCGCAATTCTGAGTTATACCAAGTAGCTGAACGTTTAAAGGAAACCTCCTTATGTTTTAAAGGAGCTGTTTAATCTAATGCTGAATGAAGGGCTGAGTTATAGTGGTCAACAAGACTATCTAGTGTTGATGGAATAGGTGAAGACAGTAAAAGATCAGAAATTGATCCAGAAAGGATAGAGGGACAGATATTTTTAAGGTTTCTGTAAGAAATTTGTCGTTTACAGGGAAGAGGAGGGAAAGGCAGTGAAACAGTGAAAACTACTGCTTTATGGTCAGAGAGTCCCAAATCAGTGCTGTAAATGTTGGCAACAGATAGTCCAGAAGTGCAGATCAGATCCAATATATGACCGCCAGAGTGGGTTGGAAAATCAACATGTTGTGTCAAGTCAAAACAGTCCAGTAAGGATAGGAATTAATTTCTCAGTTTAGATGTGGGAGTGTCAATATGGATGTTGAAATCAGCAAGAAGGATAATTCTCTGAGAGTAAGAGCTTAGGTGGGTCAAAAGTTCAATCAGATAGGATAAGAAGGATGCATTGTATTTTGGGGGACGATAAAGAACAATGAGTGAGACAGGACCTGATTTCGTTATTAGTTTAAGAGCCAGACACTCAAAAGACAATGGACAGTCAATTGGGATTCGTTTGATGTTTAAGTCTGCTCTGACAATTACTGCAAGCCCACCGCCTTGTCTTGAGCTGCGAGGCTCTGTGTGGAAAGTGAAACCAATTGGAGTCGCCTCTGTGAGAGACGCAAATTCGTTTGGTTTTTGCCAAGTCTCCGTTAGACACAGAATATCAAGTTTGGTGTCAGTGATGCGTTCTGACAGCACCAATGCTTTGCCATTAAGAGACCTCGAGTTAAACAGTGCAATATTAGTTAATGAGGCTTCTTTTTGCACAGAGCCGTGATCAGGGTTTATTTCCACATAATGTAAATTTGGCACACTAACACTTCTATTTCCAGGGTTATGAGAAGGACGGCGTATTCCTGAGTAAATGCTGCTGGAGGTCTTTTCATTCGCAGCCCGGCGGTGGCGGCAACCTGACCTGCGATGTACATATTTCGGGCGCTGCAAAATACCGACGTCCTTTAGGATGTTCCAGTCAGACCATTTGCTCTGGACAAACTGTTTAATAAGAAGGAGCTTGTCATGAGAGTATTTTAGCATGATACTGGGCAATACTTATCTGAATAACAGTGGAGAAGCAGCACAGCACAGCGGAACTGGTAGGACAGGCGGGTGTGGTAGCATAGATGAGCGGCGATAGCAAGCAGCAGAAAGCATAGCAGGAGGAGGTAGCAGGATTTGGAGGTTCCAATACACAGCCACAAACAGTAACGCTTGGTAATTTCAGGCGTGATCGCCCCGGAGCCATAAGCCAGATTAGTATGAACATCAGATCAGTTCCCAGTCGTAGAGTACTGTAAGATGAAGCGGGAGCAGATCAGCAAAGCGAATTTAATATAATCACGGAGACAGATCATCTCGAGGTCCTAGATTGCCAGGTACAAAGAAATGTTCGTAGGTCTCGTCCCATGATCCACAGACTCAGCTGTTCCCAGTCAAAGTAGAGTCCATAAAATCTGTAAATATTAAGCCAAATCCATACAATTCGAGTCAGCTGTACCCGCGAACTATACGTACAATAAAAGAAACAAAACAAGCATAAAAAAATGTAGAATTAAGGCGAATTTTGCGAAAAGTGTTGTTAACAGGAAGGAGCGGCAACAACATCCATGCGCCAGCGTCCCCTCACCTGTGTCACAGGTATCACAGGTTCTTAATATGCTATATGATACAGAGAAGAATAACCACTTTATTGATGCATTATAAACACAATTAACACCAAAAAAAGTCTTTGTTAAGATATTGCTACATAAAGGAGTAATAGATACATTTTTGTAGTGCCTGAACTAAACTGCTACCACTTTTTGTTGTTTTTATTTATTTGGAGTTGTTATTTGTCTTGTATTTATGTTATTTTTGTAATGATTTTACAGTATATATGATGTGATAATGGTGCACTTTTCCTTCAAATGTAGTTCTGTTCGTTGTTCTTTGTGGGTGGTGCCCTATAAGGTGTTCCAGCCCCGATGTCACTGTTGCTGGCTCCTCCCACTGGGTTCATAAGTAGCCAGAGTAAAGAAGTCAGCAGTGGTGCATTCTTGTGTAATGAAGTTTATAGTGGGTTGTTTTTGATGGGTTTTCTGGCTGTTTCAATTATTTCTGCTTTGTCTTTGGTTGTTTGCTATTGGATTACATACTGGCACATCCCTTTTGCTATTTTGAGCATTTTTGTTATTTCTCCTATTTCAGTAAATAAAACATCAGTTTATAAAGAACACAGATTGGGATTGTCTTTATAAGCGAGAGTGTTCACAGTTTTATCTCCCTTGTAAGGCATTTTTTGTATATTAGTCTTTTTAAACTTTCAAGGCCAGTTATTCATTTTGGGGCCTGCAGGTAGATTTCTGGGCCAAGCTGGTCTAAAGTGACCCTTTTCTGGGTTGGCATGTGAAGGTCCTGGCCTGCTTTTTGTGGAGCTTTTTGAAGGACTCACCTCATACTAACATATTTGAAATTCCAAATCACATCATTGATGACAGAGAGTTACATGATTAACTAGTGTGCTCAGCATCGACACAGAAAAATATCTTTTATATGCACACCATATAAAAACAGTACATGCTTGCAAATCAGTAAAGTTTATATGTAAACCAACAATGTACATGCATACACAATCAAATGTAGTGTACATGCAAACTAATAATACATGTACTGTCACATTAATGTTCCATATACCAACATTGCTTTAACATGAAACTGTACAATTTACACACAAGCCAAAGGTATTTTCGGGTAAGTCAACAGCACTGTAGATACAGTCAAACTGATACATTTAAAATGAAAGAAATTCTTTAATATGTTGTAACAGCACAAACTTTTTACTAATGGAATGAGGAAAGAAACAAGAGGGGCTGCAGCACTCAGTCAGTAGGAGAAAGTGTTTGAGCTGACAGATCACAACAGAATGTAAAAAATTGCAAACATGCCACAATCACACAGTCACCATCCTAGTGTTTCAAAGTGAGCTACCTAAATGAACAATAAATATAAGAAACAGAATATTGTGTCAAAGTTACCATGCATTGTACAGTGCTACAGTATATACAGTGCATACACGTATCAAAACTGTACTGTATCCCTATAAACCAGTAGTAAATACACATATACCACTATGAATATTGAAACAAATACATTATAAGTAACATAGCGACACAAACTTTTTGTCATTTATGAGACTGTACATAGAGAGTTCAGGGAAATAATTTAATTGTATTCATAGTATGCGTTCATGAATGTAAATGATTGATGGTTTAACTGCTACAATTACTGCATTAAATGCTGTCTGTGAAATTGTGAGGAACACAACACAAAACAGTATATTGAATGGAGAAGTCAATTAGTAAGAAGGACTGGCATAAAATTAAAAATGAAATTAAATGCATGGTATGAAAATCTGTAGGTACTGTGACTCTCCAGAACCAGGAATGTATACCTCTATCACAGCCTAATAAACAGATGGACCACAAAAAAAAGAGGTTGTCTGGCCTTTTCAGTTAAAGGAAAACATAAAGTACATTTAAGAAGTACAGAGTGGCAGCTGATCCTTAAAGTATGGATTTATCTCTCTGTCCCTACATTCCCAGTAATCCAGAGTGATATAGCTATGTCTACAATTATGACCTTTGCAAACAATCCAAATAGTACTTAGCTGCAATTAGGATCATTACAAGCAGTTAACATTTTAGCAAAAAGGGAGGTCACCCTTATCTTTTTGACCATCACAGTATTGATAGGGCTGCTTACTTAAGCACTGTGCTATTTTTCTTGCTAATTTATCATTTGTAAATGCTTCCAGTTTCTAGTACAGATGACAAGAAGTAATGCTAATTTTTCTTTAGCAGAACTTTGCGTAGTCTAATTAAAGAGTGGAGGTGCAATATTATTCTATTGCTCACATTATATTCAAATATGAATGTAATGTGAGCAAATGAAGGTCATGTTTACAAATGGAAATCCTGAAGCATATGCATGTCTGTACTGCTAGGGAAACACAGAAAAAAAGGTAACATCCAATATCTAATGTTCCAAAGAGGTTCAGGTAAGAATGTAATGAAATGTATGTTAATGTGCAAGGAAATGACCACCATAACCTTTTACAATATACTGTTTCTCTTTTACTGAAAAGATCAAATAAATGACAATCTTTTCTGATGTTCACTTAAGTTTAGTCTGAATGTCTGAATACTGAGAGCTATAATCTTTTTAAATTTGGAAAATGCTAGTAATTGAAACAATTCTCATACATTTCTTGTGCATTAATAACTAACAACTGAAAATGTTGTAAACATTTCTGTTTCTGTTTTGTAAAATAAGTAAAGGATTGTTTATCTCTGATGTTGTCCAATAATTTTACTTTTATGTGGTTCTTTGATAACCTCATTCTTATTTTTGTATGGAATGAAATTAGGTTCATATATTACAATACATTTATTATTAATAATGCAATAGAATACTAGTACTATGATAGTTTTATACTACATATTTTAGAAAAATACACTGACATTATATACAAAATAAACTGTATAAAGTTGTGTGTCATATTTTGCTTAGTAACACATTTAACAGTATCTATTAAACACCTTGCCTGAAGAAGGGGCCTGAGTTGCCTCGAAAGCTTGCATATTGTAATCTTTCTAGTTAGCCAATAAAAGGTGTCATTTTGCTTGGCTTTTCTCTACATTCATAATGGCTAACACGGTACAACACCCTAGTACTATTAAACACCTGAAATTTTAAAATTACCATGCAACTGTGGCTTTTAAAGTCAATCTGTAAAAGCATAGATGGATAAACCATGAGAGTAGGAGAACCTCACAAAAGTTGTTATAGTGGTTGTTGTTATCCTAAGTTTTGGGAACAGACAGTTTTTGTTTTTCTTTATAACTGATTTCTTAATTAGGGGCAGCACTTGTTCTATACAGCCTCTTGTCACACTCCTCTATAGTGCCAATTCATTCTCCTAAAATGACATGTTATTTAATTCAACAGCTTGATGCCGATTTGTTTTTACATTGGAAATTCTTTAATTATACATTTTTCAACAAAATGAGTTGCATGAATAAATGCGTATCGACACCCCATATTTTTTCTCACATTGTGAAACACACACACACACAGATATGATAAGGACTATTATCCATTAAGCTTTTATATCCATTATTAAATTAGGTGACGCTTCTTCATGAGAAGATGCAAATTATATAAATTCAATATATAAATGTTTATAGAGAAGTAAAAACTGGACTAATAGTCGGTTGGAAGATTGCAGAATGAAAACAACCATCCAATTAAATGGCAAATAATGGTAAATATTGTACAAGTGACAGTAAAAACTAACTTTTTACTAAGAAAATTTCTAAAACAAAACCTGTAGTCACAAGGCATCCCCAGAGCAATGAAGATAACAACCGAGGATAAATGCTTATCACGTATCATCACAATATTGAAATTCTTGAAGTACTGTGGCATTTTAACATTGTTTTTAAGTGTTAATCGACAGCTATTAAATGACGCTTGTTGTTGCATTTTATCATTTGTCCTTTAAGCAAGGATCAATTTTTACAATTTATTTTACTCTTTGTTCAATTAGTAGAATTTATTCTTTTAGTAGTGCAGGTGAAAATGTTATACAATTAACATTTTCCCCAAAACCTTGTTTAATACTAGGTTTTCATTGTATATATAGTAAACTTCATTGTTTATTTGCATAATAATGCAGTACTAGGGTGCTGTACCGTGTTAGCCATTATGAATGTAGAGAAAAGCCAAGCAAAATGACACCTTTTATTGGCTAACTAGAAAGATTACAATATGCAAGCTTTCGAGGCAACTCAGGCCCCTTCTTCAGGCAAGATGTAATCTGCATAATAATGCAGAAAGCCACAAGAGGCAAATACATTTACACAAACTGTTCATAGATGTAAATCAGTACATCACAAACTATTATGCATACAGTATTTTTATGTATAGATCGATGTATATACATACTGTAATAGAAAAGAGTCAGAGGCAGAAAAAGGTTTGGGGATGGCCACCCTGTATACTGATAAAAAGCAGGTTGGAAATAACAAACACATCTTTACAGAATGGAGTTCAAAAGGGCACTAGTTAACAATTAGGTTCACGGGTATATTTATTGCACAACTAGGAATAGGTGGAGTTTCCAGAAGCCAGAAGAGGAAGCGATGTCTATAGAAGTGGGCTCTGGACTGGATAGGACGTCACTATGTGGTCCCGGACGTGATGTCATCAGAGGGGGGAACAGAAACGGTGCCACTGGGAGGTACGGTCTTCAGTTGGTCTGAAGAAGGACAAAAGGAAAGTATAAGAAGGCTGCGCTAACCCCTGTTCGGGCTGAGAAGTGATACTATTTGAGCCTGTAAACCATCTCTTATGTGCACGTGTGTGACAATATACATGTATAGAATCTCAAATGTTGTAAGTTACTTTGGATAAACACGCCAGCCAAAAAATAAGTAGCAGTAGTAGGTTCTCAGATCTGCTTGATTTAGTTAATCGAGGCACAATGCCATAAGTTATGCATTTGTGTGTATATGTACAGTGTATATACATATAATAGTTATATAAATATATTGTGAGAGACCGCCAGCAGCTCAATCCGGCCGGGATGTCCCAGGATAGGAAGAATAGAGAAGGGCAGCCTGTCCAGGACACTGCCTCCCCCAGGACGGGCAGCTCTCCTTGACAGTAAATGTACTCCAGATTTCCGCAGGGCATCATGGGACATGGAGTCCATTTTCTCAGCCCTGTTGGGTGTCGTGGGTGCCACCAGGGGAGCTAATAAAGGACCTGGGGACTCCTACTTTTCTTACAACCCGGAAGGACAGAAGCCCACAGTACTTCCAGGATGCTTGAGGAGGATGATGTGGCATTTGACCCAGAAGAACAGGAGAAACATTTCCGGGTCATGGACTATTTAAAGGACTATAGGAAACCCAGCAAGCTGAGCCAGAGTTGGGAGGTTGGGTGACGAAGCTGCTGGGAGTGGAGGATTATTGTTATTGTATTAGAATTAATTATTGTTATTGGAGAATTGTGGAGTGTGTGGTGCTTTGTGCACTTTATTGAAGAAAAATATTAAAATTCTTCTTAGTGCTTTTATACGTGTGTCCTGGACGTCTGTCTGTTGGGTTTCCCGGGGCAACAGCGCCCTTATCATCCACTATATATATAGATATTTATCAAACTAATATAAACAAGTATATATGAAAACAAATTTTCTAAACCAGTCAAAATATTTAAAAATGAATGTATCTATTCTCTTTTACAGGTATACACATTTAAACAAATGCAGGAATGCAAATATTTATATTGTCACAGGGTTGTCCATCAAGGCAATGTGCAGTAACTGAAGGGGACTACCCTGGTGGTCTGGTACTTTAACGGCAATATTAAGTCTGGGAATGCAGTAATAACAGAAACAAATGGGTGTTCCTTGTCAAAATGACTTACTCAGAAGTGGTCACAGGCTGGGGTTTCAAAAATATGATTAAGAAATATAAAAGGCAAACATCTCCAGCTGTCATTTTTATAAAAATATCCACCCATTTCATAAATCATGAAAAAATTAGAATGCAATGCATTACTGACTTAATATTTACTAATGAAGTGTATTGTATAGCATTAATTGTAACCCAAATCTCCTGAGGACCACAAATTTCCTTAGAATTTATTTATACAAGGAGTGGAAAAAATAAGCCTTGTAGCTCTTTTAATAGTTGGTACTTCCCACTTTTATAATTTCAAAATTATTTTTGCCACAAGTACACTTCCCTATGTTTACTTTCTCATGAATAGTGCAAACAAATATTTAAAATAAATGCTTCATAGTAAATATTAGTTTCTGCAAATCTGAAAGCTCTTGCATTTGCCATAAGTTGGTAACACTGACTGCTGGTATGCAGTTGTAAAAACCAATCCATATGCTTAGGAAGCACAGAGTTGCTATTGATCCCTGACATATGACTTTGTCTATCTCTGTCCTTTGCATTCCCAGTTATCATAACCTTACAAGTAAATGTGCTTTGTGACCTTTTCAAATAATCCACACAGCACTTAGTTACAATTATAACCATTAAAAGCAATTAACAGTTTAACCAAAGGGGAAGACCAACCTTATCATCTTGACCATCACAGTATTGATACAGACACTTAGCTAGCTTTTGTCCTTTTATTTTAATTCTTTATCACTGTGCTATTTATCTTACTAATGTGTTATTTTCAAATCATTTAAGCCCACCATGAGTTAATGTTTGAAAGCTACAGATGTTCTATGTGAGAAGACAATGTTTTATTCTGTTTTTTTGTTCCTCTAGTTAAAACACAGCATCAGAACTTTTTTGTTTGTTTTACTGAAAATGAATACCTCGCTAATAAAATACCTTTTAATTTTGTATTTTAAACTGATGCTTTTCATATTGATTTTATAAATTATATTTCTCAAATTAAAATAAATATTTAATAATTTTGTTCAGGGAAGATATAATCACCTGCCAAACCATAAGAATACCCAAGAGTTACTCCATGGTTGAAAACAGTGGACAACCAGGGGTCACTAATAAACAGTAAACTCAAAATGAATATTTACTTAAACACTGGGACTGTTAGGTGGAGCTGTTTCTCTGTATGTGTGTGCCAAGTTGTCTCTGAATTTAGTAAAATGTTAAGCATGAACTTGACTTTTACTCATCAATTATAATTTCACCAAATCATGACTCTAGTACCCAATTGGTGATGTTGTGTACAATAAGCAAAGCCTCAACATATACAGCAGAATCCTGCTGAGCCATATGCCAACAGGAAAGCAGCATGTATTAAATGCACTGTCAACCACTATAAGTATAACATGAAAAAGGAATGGTACATACAGGCAGCTGCCTTCCAAGTACAACAGAAGGCAAAACAATAATCCAGTTGTTTTTTCTCACTATAAGGTCAAGTAGACCAATCTGGGACTTATCGTTGTTGGATGCTAATTGCTTTGGTGGAGTAATTGTGTCTGGGATGTTCAGGAAACCCCATGGAATGTGTTATGATCAAGTTTAAGCAAAATAGTAAAATAAAGTGAGGCCTCCAAAAGACCCACAAAATCAGACCAGTGTAATAACTGGCCTGCCTAAAGACAGGGCACACCCCAGGCAGCCTGACCAACTCTACTGGCAGGATTCAGCCTTTTCAGGCCCCAGAAAAGAGGGAATACCCATTTAAAGTTCAAAATACTTCAAATGTCCCAAAATATAGGAAAATATCTCTTAAGAGAAAGAAAAAATATCAAAGGCTTGCCTTAAGAAACACATTCACAAAGATTCTTTATTTCTCGAAAAGGATTTATTTAGACTTAAGCCAAAAAATGACAAAATACAAAAAAGGCAAAAGGTTTGATCAAATAGGCAACTCACAACCAACAAATTCTTATCTGACAGCTGTAGATTACAAACCCAAGACAGAAGCAACAAATTCAAAAGCCTGAAAAAGATAATACGCACCTTCTCAGTCTGAAATATATAGTGCCGTCAGTGTGGCCTGCCTCTTGGGGTTCCAACCACAAAACACAAGGAACACAAGAGAACACATTATACATAAGTACTTAATGATAACAATACAATAAACCTATGAAATATACTTGAGGATATGTGTATATTGCTTTCCCTGTTGCTACCATGTGACATCATTGTTGCAATGGTATAAAGACGACTGTAAGAGTCAGTCTTAGAAAGTTAATGCTTAAAGTTAAATTCATGTAGTGTTTGCTTGAGTCCTATAGAAGAATAGCTATTAGAATGTGGTATAGTCTTTTACCCCCTGTAAGTTGATATGAGATAGAACTTTCTTGCTATAATTAAGATACAGTGTGTTAATTAAATCAGTTATTGTTTAGAATAGGTCCCAGTGCTAGCAGGGACCAAAAGACCCATTTACAGTATGAAAATGAGATAAGTATACAGTTTTCTGAATGTTTACAATTGACCCAACTGTAAGCATACTTAAAGAATGAAACATGATATATAAGCTTTAAACAGAACTTTTCTTAAACAAGAACTTTTCTTTTCTTTGCTATATCGATTTTTTTTCTCTATTTTTGTGTGAACTGTTTTACCTTGAATTTTTACTAAAGTTTTTGAAATGAAGATACTGTATTTTGTCTGTGGAATCATTTCAACGCATCAAGCTTTTGCCAGAATCCCATGAAGCATACTGAAGCTGCATAACATTGGTAATTTTGGGTAAACACAGCTACAACATCACAAAAAGGAAAATAAACATAAGCACACACTGGCTGTCATGTAACACTATGCCAGAATAGTCATTTTAATGTGGAAAGAAAGAAGGGGAACTTGGAGGACATCAATGGTTCTTAGAGGGTGAGTTAACTGTTCAACATGGAAGACATATGCTTTGGAATATTGTTTGGTAGTGGTAAAGAGATATAGGCAGTCTATCTGATGGAGAGACGCACAAGATCTGTTTAGGTTTACTGAAGATGAAGCTTTTTTTTTTCTTCATTTTGTATTTTTATGGTAGTCTAGAAAAAATATTCTTTAAGAACATATTATAACTGTAGTATGGCTTGGTAGTTGATATTCTGTGTTGCAGACTTTCTAGTTTTTGAAATGTTGACATTTGTTGCAATATTTATTTTTCATCATTTTTTAGGTTTCGCCATTTGTTTTTTGACTGGTCACACTCAATTGTAACTACCTTTGTAAGATTGTGGTTATGTTGTTTTTGGCCGCTGTACCCATTGCCAGCAATGTGACACTGAGGTCAATGGGATGGAATGTATCATCAAATAATACTAATACATGATAACAGATTCTAGAATCTAAGCTTTTGGATTTGCAAATAAAAATAAATGTTACCTGTAGTGTTAGCTAGGGACAATAAATACAAAATAGCATTAGGACCTCTGCAGGGTCATTCAGACAGTGATTCTGCTTTGGTGTTTCTGGCTTTTACTATTTAGTTTTTTCTACCTATTATTATGTTCTGATCCCTGTATGCTATTATGATTTCATACAGATTTACAGTAATCCCTACTCGATCGCGGGGGTTGCGTTCCAGAACCCCCCGTGAAAGGTGAAAATCCATGAAGTAGAAACCATATGTTTATATGGTTATTTTTATATTGTCATGCTTGGGTCACAGATTTGCACAGAAACACAGGAGGGTGTAGAGAGACAGAAACTTTATTCAAACACTGCAAACAAACATTTGTCTCTTTTTCAAAAGTTTAAACTGTGCTCCATAACAAGACAGAGATGACAGTTCCGTCTCACAATTAAAAGAATGCAAACATATCTTCCTCTTCAAAGGAGTGCGCGTCAGGAGCAGAGAATGTCAGAGGGAGAGAGAAAAGAAAGCAAACAATCAGAAATCAATAGGGCTGTTTGGCTTTTAAGTATGCGAAGCACCACCGGACAACGCAGCTGCTAGGAAGGGAGCAATGTAAAGGTAGTCTTTCAGCATTTTTTTTAGAGGAGCGTCCGTATCGTCTAGTGGTGCGAACAGCCCCCCCTGCTCACACCCCCTCCGTCAGGAGCACAGAATGTCAGAGAAAGTGAGAGAGAGAGACAGAGAAAAACAAACAATTAAAAATCAATACGTGCCGTTCGAGTTTTTAAGTATTTGAAGCACTGTGCGGGAAGCATGTTGCTTGACAAACCAGCTGCAAGAAAGGGAGCAACGTGAAGATAATCTTTCAGCATTTTTAGATGAGCATCTGTATCGTCTAGGGGTGCGAACAGCCCTCCTGCTCACACCCCCTCCATCAGGAGCAGAGAATGTCAGAGCAAGAGACAGAGAGAGAGAGAAAGGCAAACAATCAAAAATCAATACGTGCTGTTTGATCTTTTAAGTATGCGAAGCACCGTGCGGGAAGCATATCGCTTGACAAAGCAGCCACATTTAAGCCCAGCAAGGAAGAGAGCAATGTGAAGGTAATCTTTCAGTGTTTTTTGAGGAGCGGCCGTATCTTCTAGGGGTGCGAACAGCCCCTGTGCTCACAATATATTTGAGGAGTTTTATTTAATAGGTAATACGCACTCTGGTTGGGTAGCTTCTCAGCCATCTGCCAATAGCGTCCCTTGTATGAAATCAACTGGGCAAACCAACTGAGGAAGCATGTACCAGAAATTAAAAGACCCATTGTCTGCAGAAATCCGCGAACCAGCAAAAAATCCACGATATATATTTAAATATGCTTACATATAAAATCTGCGATAGAGTGAAGCCGCGAAAGTCGAAGCGTGATATAGCGAGGGATTACTGTACATTTTTTTCTTCCCTTTGGTTGTTTTAATTTGCAGGTAATGATTTTTAGTATTTAAAGGTGTTTTTAGGGACCTAAAATAATTCACATCATGACATGCTGCTACGGGTGGCATTGGATTTGTGTATATTGCTTTCCCTGTGGCTGCTGTGAGACATTACTGTTAAAGTGGTATAAATCTGGACATTGTGCACTTCCCAACTAATAGGCTTTAGTATTTCTTGAGTGTCTCCTTGGTTTTTGTCCTTGCTTAGTGGGTTTAGTCATTTTCTGTATATATTTACTATAGTAATGACCCTTGCTTTAACCTTTGACTAAGATTTTTTCCATCGCCTGGTCCTATCCTTTCATGCTGTCTGCCTATTCCACTCCTAAATCAGAACTCCTGCTCTAAGATTAAGTTTTATACTTGATTCTAAAAACTCCTTCATCTCATAGTTATTTTCCTTCTCTCTCCAACCTTCCAACACGTTTCCCGTACAGATGGAAAGAGAACCAGCAGACAGTATTAGTAGTTGAGCCTTTCTTTAATCAAGTGCTGTTAATTTATTAAAAATCATACTTCTAGCCAACCTCCAAATGATAATGTAAACTTCCCCATTACCAGGGCCACAGTGAACACTTCTGAACTGAAGCCATCCACTCCATTCTACTCACTTTCACTCTTGCAGTGAACTGCTAACTACTTGTTTTCTCTCTCTCTATCGTCCACTGTGTTTCTGAATGATTGGTGAGGTCAATATGACCTCATATGCTCCCTGCACCTGTCTATCCACTCTACTTAACATTCACAACACATCCAGTTAAAAGCCTCCATGACATAACCATGGAGATATCAGATACATGGAAAAGATTATTTCAGAAGGCTACATGGCTAAAAAACATTTTAAAAAAACTATTCAAAATGACAGAAAAGCATTTATGGAAAAGGTTATTTCAGAAGGTCAAAGCAGCTCTCTGCCACTACAATATGTTATCTTGTAATAATTATTATTCCATACAATGATATTCCTACTATTAATGGATAAGCTTAATAAAAGGCAGGGTTTTGGAGACTATAGGTTATCTCAGTAGCATCCAAGCTGTAACCTATTGCAATGCACATTTACTCACACTCACAGCATGACTACTTAATCTTGTCATTTATCCAACATGCACATTTCTGGAAAGTGGGTGGAAACTACAATACCCACAGGAAGATCAACCTAGAAATTCTAACATAGAGTAATTGTATCTTGTAGCTATGCCTGCTTTAGAGCAACACTAACCCCTGCACAATCATGGCACCACCATATATTCTTTTATTGTGATAATTAAAATGATAACTTTCAACAATTTTGGTTATATAAAAACTGTACATAATATTTCCACATTACAAGATTTTTCAATCTGTTAATTTATAGTAGACAAAAATGTCTTTAAACACTTGCATAAAACAATGTAACTTGCCTCCATGTAAGCTTCTTAAAGATATGGGACTAACCAAACACTTGAAGGACGTTTAATCTTTGGCCAAAATGGAATGGCTGAAGAATACACAGACAGATGTTTTTCATTTGATTGTTCCTACTGGTTAGAAAGACCTATTTGGTCTTACTTTAAAGTATAGAAGTTTCATTAATTTGTTTTTTCAAATTTAATTTTATGAGCATATGCTCAGAAACATTCACTTTTGCATCTCTACTAAAAGTGTATAACTGGGTATTGCAACCTAAGCAGTGACAGTTACTGGACATTTTTGAAGTCGTTATCTGCTATGCTTTAAATGGGTTGCATGGGTACTAGTACACCTGCTTCATTTTTTGGAAACAGGGTTGCATCTGTAACTTGAGTGACTATGAATTCACTGACTTTGCATAGGTACCATATTCTCCCTCCACTCCATGTGTTTAGCATGCTTAGCTATTGCATCTTGTGCCGCCTTATTGTTCAACAAGTTTTCTATAATGTATTTGCCAAAACTGGAGCATACATGTTTGAAATGTTCCTTGCAGTAAGAGTAGCAACTACTGCTGATTATTATAATTTAAATAAAAGATTACATTAGTTCCTTTAACAACTGTCTTGAAGCCATAGCAACCTGCACTTAATTCCAGATCAATGCTAATGTCAAGAGTGCATATGGTCCTGTTTAAGCCTCATTTTATTTATTTTTTTGGTCATTCAGTTTCCTCTCTAATTTCAAAGACACATGTGATTTGCTGATGATTCTGAATTGACTCAGTATGATAAAGCATAAAGTACCCATGTTGTTATGATGGGATATTGTCCTAGACAGAGTTGGTTCCTCTTTTTGGACAGAAAAAGGTTGGATATCAATGACTAGATTTCAATCTATTACTTTAATGTTTTTGTAAAATGTACAGTGTAATAATATTTAACATGTGAATCTGTTAAAGTGCAGTAACCACAATGTTAATAGTGATGCTATCTGTTCAGGAGATATTCTTTACCTCAGGAGGTTAGTTGTCCTGAGTGTCCAGTTTTTTTATGTATGAGCCATAGAGGCTGTACAGGACTAACACAATCATGATATACAGTATGACTATCACTCCAGAATGGGGAAAAATTTGATCTCAGTGACTTGGACAGTGTCATGATTGCTGTTGCCAGACAGGCTGCTTTGAGTATTTCTGTAACTGCCGCTCTCCTAAGATTTCCATTCACAACAGTCTCTAGAGTTTACTCAGAACGGTATATAAAACAAAAAAACATCCAGTCGGCTTCAGTCCTGTGGATGGAAATGCCTTGTTGATGAAGTGGTTCGAGCTGACAGAAAAGGAATTGTAAAACAGGTATTGGGGTGAGGAATGTTTTCTTGGTGCACTTCTGGGAGCCAATCACCACTTGAATACCACAACCTATTTCCAGTATTGTTTCTGACCATGTGCATCCCTTCATGATACTATAGTTTACTCATCTTCAAATGGACAGATTTAGCATGATAATGCACCATGTCATAAACCAAAGGTCATCTCAAACTGGCTTAATGAACATGATAGTGAGTTCAGTGTTCTTTAATGACCTTCCCAGTTGCTGGGTTTGAATCCAACAGAACACCTTTGTAATGTGGTAGAACAGCTGATTCGCAGCATGAATGTGCAGTAGATAAGTCTTCAGAAATTCTGTAATGCAATCATGTCAATCATATCATATGGTCCAGAATCTCAAAAGAATGTTAACAAAACATCTAGCGGAAACCATGCTATAAAGAACTTAGACTGTTTTGAAAGCAAAATGAAGCCTTACCCACTATTAGAGTTCCTAATAATTTGCTCATATATTTGTGGGCTAATGACTTTATCCTGTTTTGACAGTTTATTTTTGACATTCTTAAACAATAAAGCATGTTTTCACATTTTCAAGAGTGATGCACAATTTAAACACTACCCAGTGGGGCTTTCTTTTATAACCTAAAATCATTCAGAACTTGCCAATACAGGGAATATAAAAGAGGGGAGTCAGTATAATGCTGAAATTCTTTCTAATATTTTCATCAAAAGCATCTACTATTATTATAATTACTGGACTCAAGCAATCCAGAGCTCAGGTGCTACAAGGGGGGTGTGGAAAAAGCTAATATGTTAAAAGATTTTACTTCCAACTGCCACCTTCTTCCAAAGACAAGTCTCTCCACACTATCCCTACTATATCAACAACTCCTACTACATCAACTGGATGGCCATGGGAAATTCCACCTCTGACCATCAGTGTGGACTGTAAATAACATAAGATTAAGGAAGCTACACACCGGAAAAGCTGTGGGACCAGATGAGGTCAGTCCTCAAGTTCTTAAGTCCTGACCAGCTTTGTGGTGTCCTCTGTCACCTGTTCAGTCTGTCCCTAAGGCTTCAGAAAGTGCCACTAGTGTGGAAAACATCCCACACCATTCCTGTTCCAAAGAAGGCAGGTGCCTCTGTCCCTAATGACTATGCACTTATGTCTCACATCATGAAGACCTTTTGAGAAGACCTTTGCAACTTCTTATTTTGGTTTAACACTATTATAAGCGAGCAGCATGGTGGTGCAGTGGTACTGCTGCTGCCTTGCAGTAAGGAGACCAGGGTTCACATCTCAGTTTGCATGTTCTCCCCATGCTTGTGTTGGTTTCTTCAGGTGCTCTGGTTTCTTCCCACTGTCCAAAGACATGCAGATTAGATTGAATGTAATTACTTAATTGGCTCTAGTGTGTGGTGTAGCGTGTGTGTGTTCACCCTGGAATAGACTGGCACCATGTCTGGGGTTTGTTCCTGCCTTGTGCCCTATGTTAGCTAGAATAGGCTGCAAATGCAACCCTGTTAAGGTCTAAGTGGGTTAGTAAATAGATGACTATTATGAACAATTTATGTTATGAATGAGTAATTTGCATAGATTAGTTTTTGATTTTATACGTCACACAGTATTAAAGTGGGATTACCAACAAAGTGAGATTTTTATTGTGAAATACAATGTGTTTTATTTTAACTAAACAGTTTGAAAAGTGTGAACCATGCTCTGCACCAAAGTAAAGCCAAGTGCACCAAAAAAAACTTAGTAATCCTAGTTTTGATTATCTAGTGTGAAAAACTGTTGCACTTTGTCTCAAAATGTAAAGGCAATGGTGCCCCTTGTATTACATTAAATTTACTGTAGATTTACAAGGATTATCCTAAAGCAAAACATATGGAATTGTTTATATGAACAGTTTTTACACCCCCACTCCCACCCCCCATTTTTATTGTTAGTTTCTCCAGTTTTAGTGCCTCTTGTACAAAGCAGATGTAATAAACAAGTTAACCATTAACCCAAACTACACCATACATCTCAAGCCAGATGTAATCCTATTCAATCAAAGGACTTCCAATCAGTGTCCCCTAGGACACTTAGATGTAATTTACAGTTTTCAAATAAAGCACTCTACCAAGATGATGTAAATGGTGCCTCAATTTCAGTGATCCCAAAGACGAGGAAGTGCTTTAGACTAATTGTAAAACAAGGTTTTTGTCATATAAATGACCACTGACTACAGTAACAGAGACTGAAAGCAGGTTATGTTGTTGCAGGGTGATGCAAAAAATGGCTTTTATTTGTTATTAAGTTTAGTTAATACATCTGAAGACCTTTAAATACATTGGATGGATAATAGTAAAGGCTGGTAATTAAGAGGAAGTATAAATGTTTTTAAAAACTTTTCAGAAGACCATAAAGATGCTTATAAAGATATACTAGTGCTAGATTTCCTATACATATTATATGTGACTCACAATTGATTCAGCATTTGTTGAGAATTAAAACTTTATCCATAGGGTTTCCAACTCAGTATCAATGCTTAATTCTGCGTAGGCTAAATGGTGACTCAATCAATCGTATTATTGAAAATATTATAATAATAATGGAACTCACTTTCACCTCTGCTTTCTCTCACTCCCTCTTATATTCAGATTCCTCTGTACTTTGACTAAACAATGTTTATATTCAGCTTTTGGACACACACTTTGGTTACCCTGTAATATCTTTTATTCCCTGCCAGTTTAAATATACCATAATAACCTCACACGACCCATTGAAATAAAAACAATAGCACTAGTTAAATAGTATGCAAAGCAGGTTGTCATTTAATAACTAAGTATATTATTTGTGGTAGTCTTAATTAATATTCCTCTTGACATTGGTTTTGGACAAAAAGCATATTATTACAAGACAAATGTTTAAAGCTGATTTGCAAAATGAAATATATAATAAAATACTTTGAAATGGTGTTTGTGAATACTTATTTCAAAAGAATTACATTTACAGTGGTACAGCTGTTAGACTGCATTTTGTTATATATTGCTACTGCCAAAATCTTTCATTCATGAAATTCAACATTTTCTTTTAACCACAAGTAATGAAGCTTTCTGATGATAGCTGATGATTTTCATGAATAAGAATGAATGCATGTATTCAGGTCTTTATAAATGTGAATGCCAAGAAAACAGCAAACATCATACTTAATGTATGAATTATTTTTTACTGAATATAAATGTCTTTGAATCATCAGAATAGTATGAGAATAACCTTTTTTATAGTCCACAGATAAAAGTAAGACTAACAGCTTATACACAAGGATACTAAATAATCAATCAATAAAAAGTTGATTTTATATTCCACCCTTCATATTAAACACTGTTACAAAACTACCTTTCAAATACAATCTTAAATGTACAAGCTGAAGCAATACTCTACATATCATTGCTGTTAGATTTTGAAGTTCAGTATGAATGTAAGGTTGACATTTTATAATGCCTATAGGAACAGATCATTTATTAATCTGTTTTTCCATACAAGCAGCAAATGAGATTTGTGAATAGAAGTTAGCAGAGACCATTTGAGAATAAATATCTACCAAAACATCATGAATACAACAAAAACCTACTGTAGGTAATTCTATAATTATCTAAGTGACATCCTTATTTAGTTTAAAAAACACGACATATGCATGTTGCTAAGTAATTAAAGTAGTTAATACACGAAAGGCAGCCATTATCCTTCAATTTTCATAGAAACTATAATGACATGCTCCTCAGAGTAAAACATTGAAAACTGAACAAATCTGCAAATACTGCCAGCCAATGGCTGAAGTCAGCATGTTCCAGTATTTTCAATCACATTTGGAAGGACTCTTGGTATCAGTATTCAAAAGTGAAATAGGTGTTCAGTTATTCACAGTTGAAAGGATTTTAATTTCTTTTAAGAAAAACAGATATTTAATGCCTGATTTACAGTATTAGACAGGGACTTTAGCAGTTTTCATAAAATATTAGCAGCAATAGTTTTGGGCATTTTTATAAAAAAAAATAATGAAGCTTTTCCACATTATATCAGCCTCATGACATCTGAATGTTTCATGGCTGTTCTTGAAAAGTTATATGCAGTATGGAACCTAAAGTTATAGTATATTATATGTCTACTAAGAAATCTGTTTATTTAGGTCTCATTATTATGAAATTCAGTGGTGTATAGCACTTTTTTTGTCCTGCGCTATTAATATTTCCATATCCACTGAACTAAACTTATTCAGTGGTTCACTTTTAAATAAAGTTGCTTGTTATAGGTTCAGGGTGCACAGAACCTATGAATATGGAAATAGTTCTAAAATCAACTAGTATTGTGTTTGTGGTGGGTTCCTGCCAACACTATAGTCATTAAAAATGGGCGTAAATACATTATGCATGTACATTGTTCTATGCTATACATTTTATTGCTATGCTAGTAGTATCTGGAACAAGGCAGGAACTAATCCTGGATTTCACACTAATCCATAAGAGAACACTTTCTTGGACACCCCGTCATTTGTTCTTTCTAGGGAATTTTAATGTCACACTTGACATGGCAGTCTTGGATGACATTGCAGACTGTTGGATGAGATGAGTTTATTAGGAGAAAATTCATGTGGACAAGGGACAGTAATGAAAAAGTATGTACCATCTGCTAATTTATAGGATGTTGTGAGAGAATCCTTATAGCTCAAAGATAAATAACTTTTACATAGTCATTGAACTTACCTAAATTGTTTTATTATTATAAATGGTAACAATCAATAAACACATTCCAACAAGAAATCCCAATTCATAAAAACTTTCCAATTCCAGTTCATTCTAATTCATAACAACAAGGTGATAGACAAACATGAATTCACACCGTCACATCACAGGCTCAAGGCACAATCCTCATCGTGGGTGAGAAAAAGTTAGGATACTTAAAAATGAAAGATAAATATTTAAAGCTGTAGCAAAAAGTTCTTACATATGTAAATATCACACTACTACACTTTTCTGTTATGGAGAAAATTACCAGATCTTTTATAGTTTGATCAATCAATGGTAAAATGAATTACTGATTGTGAAAATGGTTGGAACAAAATCTGCAGCCTTTGGTGCAGGACTGAACTTGAGAGCCCCTGGAGTAAAGAATATTACAACAAAGTATGCAACAGCCATGGACCTGGAAATGAAAGGGGACCAGTATTAAAATTACATGACTATTTAAAAACATAAAATACATAATAAGCTATATGACATTTTTAAAGCATTTTTTTTCTCACTTTCTATGAACAGATTGAAGACATTATCTTCCACCAGTATATGAAAAATGCTTTGACTAATTTAATATGCTTTTTTATTCTGCAGTGAATCATAATATTGACACTTTGGAAAAATGAAAATAAACATTATCAGCCTCCAAGGAATAAATACAAGACAGCCTAACTAAGGTTCAAGAAATAAATCAGTCGTGTAATAAGGTGTAAGAAATTCTTTAAAAAATGATATTTAGGAAAAACTAGGCCATAGGAGTGAGTACTTATTTGCTATGCTCGACTTTTAAGGGGACTGCTTTTTTCAGAATTGTGGAATTTAATATCTTGGAATTTTATTCATAATTTATTTTTTGAGACCTATTATATCACATGGCCTCACTATCGATAATTAATGAATACACATCTAAGCTTATACAGTATACTGTATGACAAAACAATTACATGGTGGTTACTATTAATGTTACATACTACACTCCACATTACTATAACTAAAGCTCTAAGTATGTTTTAAAGATTCTGTGGTATAGCTATTTAAAAATTAACAATCAAACAAAATACAATCTACAAGAGCAACATTCATTTATATAGTACATTTTCATACAAACAATATATTTCAAATTCCTTTAGAACAGGGGTTCCCAAACTTTTCAGCTCACGACCCCCAAAATAACCGTGCCAGTGACTCGTGACCCCCACTATCCTCGGAAGTGGTTAAAATATACAAATGTTGCACGCAATGGTGCACATGTGCCAATAGGCCTATCCAAACATGAGCATGACAACACGAAAGAACACAATGGTCTAACACCCATATAATTTTTTTTAATAGTAATTTAGTCATTTGTTTAATTTCAACAAAATATCCTATCCAAACAAGAGCATGACAACAAAAAAAGAACATAACGCTCTAACAACCATATAACTTTTTAAAAAATTGTTATTTACTCATTCGTTTACTTTCAACAAAACACCTCACCTAATGAGATGGGTGGATTAATTAATTTCTAAAAAGTTTAAAAAAAGTATTTGATTTCTTGGAAATCATCTCGCGACCCCCCCCCCCCCCAATGTCTCACGACCCCCCAGAGGGTCGCGACCCCTACTTTGGGAACCACTGCTTTAGAAGATGTCAAAGAGAAAGTCACAAGAAAAGAAAAACAAATAAGATTAGGCAAGAATATTAATGAATAAGTAACAAAGAAAAAAAAATCTATATGATCTTATAAAGCAGATATATTACTAGTAGAATATTAGCATCCTTAAATATAGCATCATGATGTAAGACTCTCAAGATGAGTCTGGTGATAAGGTCAAATGACCAGAAGGACAGAAAAAACAAACAAAGAAAAAAAAACAGTTAAGGTGGAGAAAAACAAGCAAAATCAGCAGGGGTTCAAGGCCAAAAGACTGCCCAGCCTCCACTGGACATTCTACCGAACATAAAAGTGCTTAAGTCAGTGTTTCCCAACCTCCGTCCTGGGGGCACACTGTGGTTACAGGTTTTTGTTCCAACCAGATTCCTAATCAGTGACAACACCTGCTAACACTGATCTCATTTAATTAGCTGGTATTATTTTTCTTTTATTCTACAGTCAGAAAAGCACAGCAGCATGATTTTTACATTTATAAGACATTTAGAAATATTTCTGCTTTTGCTATAGATTTAAATGCTTAACTCTCATTTGTTGATTTCATTATATTTTGCCCTTTCTCTTTGCAGTTTTTCTCCTTTGTTGTATCTTATTAATGACAATTAAAAATGAGCAGAGCAGACACACTGGCAAACAACACTGAATAATCAAAGGCTGCAGCTACTTTAGCATCAGACCCACTAATTAGTAAATAATGGATTAATTAAACAATTAGAACACCTAGAAAAGTAGATCAAGTAAAATCAAGATGAAAATATTGTTAAAAAGAAAAAAATACATTATTCCCATATAATTGCTTGGTACATTTTAATATATATATATATATACAGTATATATTAAACATATCACTTAATTAGCCCAGGAGTCCAATTAAAAACAGAAGCTGGTTAGAACAAAAACCTGCAGCCCTGAATAATATGACAATTTTATGCCTATATGGTCTATTCAGAGTACAAGCATAATGTAGCTACAAAAAAGCCAAATTAAAATAAAGGGATTTTAGCAACTTTTTTAAATGTTTCACAGTATTAGCCTGTGCATATCTCTATTGGTACATATGTTTATGAAATCAGATTTTCCTTTGTTCTAGAATGAATATTTCATTACTTATTGAGCTGTGGTTTATTCAATTTCAATATATGTGGATATGCTGTCTTTTTCTGACAGCAGTCATTTTTTAAAATTAATTAATTAATTAATGTATTTGTTTATTTATTACAAGAAATTTTTCTTTGGAATTTTGTACCTTTCTTAAAAAAACAAACAAACAGAAGAAACACTACTAAGGTAAGCACAATGGCACCAGCACCTGAGGAATTACAGTCACTAACATCCTCTCTGTAGACCAGATAACAAGTCCCACAACAAACATTGACATCAGTTCTAATTGTGTCCTAGAGGTTTCTCCTCTTCCACCCCATGGGCTATTTAAAGAAAAAACTCATGTTCATTTGCAAACCAGACAGCAATGAGAATTGAGCTTTGCAGTAGAGAGAAAGTTCAGCTTATCCTAAGAGAGCCAATGAAAGGATGCTTAATGTCTGTAATCTCTTTTCTGACATTTTTCCTTATTTACAAGGACTCAATTGGTCACCAAAACGTCTCTCTGTTGTTATTCCATTACAAAGTATAAAGGTAAATAAGCATATTAACTGAAATTACTCCACTCTTACCACTTCTTGTTATGTTTTTGAAAAAATATCACACCTTTCTATTTCTTCAGAGTTACACACTGGGCAAAATAAAATTATACCATAATTTGTACAGTTATTCCACATAAGATCCACTTCTACATTGATCTTCCACCTCAATCTCTTAATCTTTGTTCCAATCATACAGTATAGTGTACAGAATGAACTGAGAAAGACCTACTGACCAGGTTTGGTGGTAGCATAGTGGATAGCATACATCCCTATCAACCAAGAGGGCCAAGTTCAATTCCCATTTATGACCTTAAATATTTTCTCTAAGAAAAATAAAAAATTTTTATATAGTTGTCAATATTGTATGCTACTGCTCGTCAGGTTTTCAGTGATGCACACTTTGCTGCATATGCTTTACTTGAGTCAACAACAAAGTGATTCTAATTATTTCACTAAAGACTTAAATATTCAACATTTATATCTAAACTCTTCCTATTCAAAGTTAGAGGCTAAAAAATGCATTCTCTATAACATCTCTCACTAAGAATTCTATAAACTAGAAACCTCTTGAGATGGAAGTTAGTAGTCACCAAACAGGGTCTATTAAATTCATGTCATTAATTTTTCTCAATATTTAAGAAGCTCACACTTGCACTTGAATTGATAAAGTTTCCAGGATGAAATGCATGTGTGTGATGATACATACAGTACAGTGACTCTATGCATTATTCTGCATTGTGGCTCCATTCACATTCGTTTACAGTTCTTTCTCACTTTTTACATATATTTTCTGAAACTACATCTCATCTTATACAAACTCTATACACAAAAGCCACAAACACTCACACAACCCAAAACATGTCACACACCTGAGAACAAAGTACACACTGCATTCAAAACCATTCTCTTCTAAATAAAGGTTATTTTTGCATCAGAACTGTACACGCCAACCATCACATGAATAGCATGTCCTAAACATCAACTACACATAGATAAACGATAAACACTGCAATCCGTTTTGCTCTTTCTGTGTGCAGTGGCATTGTTGGCCAGTACCATACTTTCTACTGCAATCTGTTGGTCAGGAGCAAAGACAGGCTGCCTCTCCTTCTTTCAGGGTCTTTTTGCAATTCTGAAAATACACACATTTACTCATCTTATTGTATTTCTTGTGAAATGTGCCATATCTCGATCTACATTTACCTTAAGTTTTGCTCTACCGTTACTGTACCCATTTTAATTTTCAAAACATTACATTATACCAGCCACTGGGAAATGTGACACATGGGACCACACACATTGACCTGCTTCTCTCATGTTCATGTCATGGTTGATGACATGGTCAACTAGTGTTGCATGTATCTCATTTCACACTGTTTATCTCCTTCAAAGAGCTCTTCCTCTTGCTCTGTCTATGAACCCCACCCCACTTGCCTCCATGGCGCTACATAGGGTAGAGCAGGTAGTCACTGAAGCCTCTTCAGTTTCCTTTATATTAAGCTGACTACTCACATGGAGTAACAATGTGGAAACTCATTGGTTGAACCCTACCTGACAAGGGTGTCTAATTCATCCATTGTGTGCCTTTTCCCCTTATACCATACATGTACACTTCAAAGATACAATCTGTTGTGATAGCGAGTTTGTAGCAGCAGTAGCCATAGCCTAGGGGTCAAAAAGTGCTGCAGGAAGCTCGTCAGGAGGCACCTGGAGCATGTCCAGGTGGACTTAAAAGGGGCCGCCTCCATCCATTCGTCAGCTGGAGTTGGGTGGAAGAGGACGTAGCTCAGAGGAGAGGAGTGGAGGTGGTGAAGGAAGGCCAGAGAGTGAAGAGGCCCGGACTGAGGGTGCGTCGTGCAGGGGCACCGGGTTGTGGGAGCTTTTAAATATGTATAATAAACGTGTTGTGGTGTTTGAACCATTGGTGTCTGCCTGTATGTATTGAGGCTGGTCTCCACAATGGCATCCCACATGGGACTCTCTGCCTGGTTCAAGGCAGGGACCCGTCAACAAAAATAATTTTGTTGGCAGCCCGGCACTGTGGGAGAACTCACACACGCACCGCGGCAGCGGTACGTGCAAAACACCGTGGGAGCGACTCACCCAGAAGATTGCCGACGGTTCATGGATGCGCCATCTCCCCCTGATGCAGGAAGAAAAAACCCAGCGTAGCAGGAGTGCAGTGGACTCCCACGAGCGCACCGCCACTAAGGATGCCCAGGACGGCACCGCGTCTGGGAAGGCCAAGCCGAGGAAGTCCCCTCTGGTAGACGGGATCCGGGAGGTAAGTCCCCTGCCCAACAGCAGTCGGCCCCTCTGCCGGACTTTGTTTGTCTGTTGCAGGCAGGGACTGCCAGGATCCACGTCGGTAGTGGGGGAAGAGGAACCGCTGCAGCTCAGAAAGCCGCAGCAGCAGGGGCCGGAAGGAGAAGATGGCGGAGTCCCTCCCTATAACTGGCGAGGGATTGGACGGTGTGTGTTGTGTGCCCGCTGATGGTTGGTCGGAGGCGGGCCCAACGAATGTCTGTCCTGAGCCAGGGGAGGACCCGATTGAGCCCAAGGAGAGGCTCCGCAGCACGCAGTCGCCGCATAGGACCGATCGAAGAGTAAGTCCACCACCGGCTGACATTCTGTGCATGCTGGCGGATCTGCGCGAGCTGGAGGATTGCCTTCAGCGTGCAGAGTCACTATTTCAGGTAATACGCACACTCCGTGATGTATTGAAGACGCTGGAGGGGAAGTCGGTCGTGTCTCTGAGGAATCTACGTAAGTGGACGAAGCGGCACGATGCTGGATTCTCCGGCCGGAGTGACACGGCGGTATATTTGGGTGGAACCGGCACCATACAAAAAAAGAGAGGCCCTAGCGAAAAGAGCCGTGATGTTTCTGATCGGACTCAAGTAGCGGGGGCTCCGATAGTGAAAGCGGCAGTGATGACCGATTGCATGGTGAGAGCGGAGAGAGCGAGAGGACAGTCAGGACACTGGCTGATGTGTGCCGGGGGTCCAAGGGCCCTATGCCCCAAGCTAGCATCGGTCTCATGCCGCTCTGCAGGGATACAGACGGCAAGGGGTCTCTTCCTTTCCCATAGGGAGACCCAAACCGTCAAGGTGTCCCAGAGAAAGAGGAGGACCCGGAGGAAGAAAGCCGGCTCCTCTGATAAAGAAGAAAGTGAGGCTGGGAGCTCACGTCCAGTGATGGGACGCCCTCTGCGGAATCGGAGGGAAGCCCCAAAGTCAGCTGAGAAGACAGGGGTGTGAGTGGTCCTGTCAGATGTCCCGATCTGGGGGGCACGGAGGTCTTGGAGGGGGTGCCGTGGTGGCGAGTGCCAGGGTGCCGGTTAGAGGGGGGAGTGTTGCCTGTGTATGACACAAAAAGACGCCAGGTGGTAGTCTCAAGGCAAAGTCTCTGCCCCTCTTTCTAGTGGTTGTTTTGTAGGACCGGACCCTGGACAGGAGTGTCTCGGCTCCCCCCCGTGGTAGACCTGCCCTCATGGGAAGGGCCGCTGGCCCCTATGGGTCTCAGCTGACGAAGGGGCAGTGTGGCGGGTGGCTGGGGGGCGGTACCTAACCTGGTTGGTATGGTGGCCACAGGAACAGAGCATGGAAGCTCAACCCTATAGGGACCCGTGGTCCCCGCCAGGGGGCACCCAGATGCCTGAGAAGCCCTGGAATACAGCACTTCCGCACACCCGGAGGTGCTGGCAGAAGGAAAACCAGGGACGCCCGGATTGCTTCTGGGTGCTCCACACCAGGACAGTCTAAGATTCCTCAAGGACTTTCAAGAAATGGGCAGACCATGCACAATCCTACAGGGCTCTCAACAGTAATGTGATTTGGTATGCATTTTATGTAATCAGAGCCATCTGTATGAAAGTCATCTCTGCCAGTACCAGACCACACTTACCTATTATGGAATGAGATCTTCAGTTTTACAGGCAAATCCTCAATTACAAAATAGATCATATTTAGTGACAAAACAAAGCTATATGTACTATTATAAAAATAATAATGAGCTTGAACGCATTTCATTATTGAGGTGTGCAATTGTCCCTCTTTACCACTAGAACCACCACTCAATTCTCCAGTACAATAACTGCCAAACCTTCAGCAAGTGGCATCTGTTCTCACTAATGGCCCATCATCGAGGCATCCTCATAACACAACTGCCATCAAATACACCAAGAACGCTTTGAAAAAAATGTTCGCCTAAACCAGCCACATGATGCATTTCCAGGAATATATGAATGAACAAGGTCTCCAGAAAATGCTGCATATTTATTCTAAAAATGTTTTGCTAAATTTCACCAATGAACACTAAGGGTGAACATGCAGATTCCACCTCTTAAACTCAAATGCCATTTTTATTTTAATATTTATTATTATGGTGTTATTATTATGTCCAAACCAACACAATCTCACCTCTCTGATTTTGCCTCCCAACCGTCCAACCTGAGCTGACCCTCTAATGTCCTCATGTCTAATCCTGTCCATCCTTGTCACACGCAGTGTAAATCTTAGCATCTTTTACTCTGCCACTTCCAGCTCTGTCTCCTTCTTTCTGGTCAGTGCCACCGTCTCCAACCCATATAACATAGCTGGTCTCACTACCATCCTGCAGACCTTCCCTTTCACGCTTGCGGATACCTGTCTGTCACAAATTACTCCTGACACTCTTCTCCTCCCATTCCACCCTTCCTGTACTCTCTTCTTCACCTCTCTTCCACAATACCTGTTACTCTGTACTGTTGATCCCAAGTATTTAAACTAATCCACCTTCGCCAATTCTACTCCCTGCATCCTCACCATTCCTCTGACTCTCCCTCTCATTCACACTTCCTCATACAATACCACAGCTCCTCTCGAGGCACCCTGTCGTATTCTTTCTCCAGGTCCACAAAGATGCAATGCAACTCCTTCTGGCCTTCTCTAAACATCTCCATGAACATTCTCAGAGCAAACATTGCATCTGTGGTGCTCTTTCCTGGCATGAAACCATACTGCTGCTCACTAATCATCACCTCACTTCTTAACCTAGCTTCCACTACTCTTTCCCATAACTTCATGCTGTGGCTCATCAATTTTATTCCCCTGTAGTTACTGCAGTCTTGCACATCCCCCCTTATTCTTAAATATCGGCGCCAGTACACTTCTTCTCCACTCCTCAGGCACCCTCTCACTTTCCAAGATTCCATTAAACAATCTGGTTAAAAACTCCACTGCCATCTCTCCTAAACACCTCCGTGCTTCCATAGATATGTCATCTGGACCAATGGCCTTTCCATTTTTCATCCTCTTCATAGCTGTCCTTACTTCCTCTTTGCTAATCCGTTG